>NC_066570.1:8563414-8585914 GCF_024679095.1 Eriocheir sinensis
ATCGGAAGAGAGGCGAGAGATGGAAATATTAGCATGCAGGCAGACGGGAGGGGGAAGTGAGGAAGGGATGATAGAGATGAATAGGTAAAGAATAGGAGGGATGGAAGGATGGAGCGGAAGAGAGGATAAATAGTCTTTTTAGGAGCAGCGAGTAGCGGGCTTTTTTTTATTTTATTGTTTCCCTTTTTTTGTGCCCTTGAGCTGTCTCCTATGTTGTAAAAAAAAGAGTACGGAGGAGAGTGACGTAGAGAGGAGGAACGCAGGGAGAAATAAGAATGGATGAAGGAATGGAAGGAAGTGAGGGAAGAAAAGTCGTGATTGAGGAATAGAAGAGAAAGAGAGAAGGAATAGGAGGGAAAGAGAAAAACAGGACTGATAAAGATACAGAAGAAATGAGGGAGTATAAGAGGGAATGAAGAGATAGAGAATGCCAGAAAGTGAAGAAAAAAAGCCGTGACTGAGGAATAGGAAGAAAAGAGGGAGAGAAAAAAACACAGCAATAAAAGTGATGAAAAGGCAGAAGAAATGAAAGTATGAGAGGGAATGATGAAGAGAGGGAAGAGCAGGGGGTAAGGATGAAACCAAGTCGTGATGCAGGGATGGAAGGGAAGGAGGAAAATACGAATAGAACTGAAGAAGAAAATAAGGAGGCAAGTTGTGAGGGGTGAGAAGGAAGGAAGGAAGAATAGAGGGTCGCAATTGAGGGAAAGAGGGGAGAGGGAGAATAGAGGGTCGCAAGGGAGGCAAAGAGGGGAGAGGGAGAATAGAAGGTCGCGAGGGAGGCAAAGAGGGGAGAGGGAGAGAGAGAAAGAGCTGGGATTGAGGAGGAAGAGAAAGAGGATAAGGCTGAGGATGAGGAAGAGAGCAGGAAGTAGAAGGATTATGATTATGAGGAGGAAGAAGAGAAATGTGACAAAAAGTGAAGGGCGAGGAGGAGAAAATACAACCACTCAATCACAAAAGCGTTCCCAAAATCACCGCGACGATTATAATATCAAGTCCCATGGTGTGAATTAAACAAATAGGTATAGATAGGTACAGACAGGCAGATAGATAGATAAACAAAGGAGAAATAGAGAGAGAAAAGGTATCGTGAAAGGTAGATGTAGAATTGGTCAATAGAAAACGCAGGCATGAGGGCGGGGAGAGTAGACACATGCGTAGAGGAGACAGAATTGAGCAAAGGGAGAGGAGAGGAAACAAAGGAAGAGGTGTAGGGAAGGGAGAGATTTGACGGAGAAGAGAAAGGCGAGGAATAGGCACCAGGAGACAGGACAGGGGAAGGGATCGGAAAGGAGAGGAAAGATAAGGAGAGAAAAAGTAGTATTAAAAGAAAATGAGAAGGGACAGATGAGGAAACAGAGGAAGGAAGAGATAGAGACAGGAATAGATAGATAGATAGAAAGAGAATAAAGAAAGAAAAAGAGGAAAGATAAAAAAAGCAATCACTGACAATAGAGAGAATATATAGAAAAGAAAAATAAAGAAAAAAAGATTGAAAAAAAGGAGAAAAAAGAAAAAAAGAAAGAGAAAAACAAATAAAAAGAAAAATGGAAGAATGGAAAACTGTGTAGAGAAAAAGAAAAATGAAAAAAAATAAAAAAATAAAACCAAAAGAACAGAAGAGAGAGAGAGAGAGAGAGAGAGAGAGAGAGAGAGAGAGAGAGAGAGAGAGAGAGAGAGAGAGAGAGAGGGTGCAAAGGTTGAGGTTAATTGAAGCGGAACACTTTTCTGCTTTTCCAATCCTCACATCTAGTTACTCTCTCTCTCTCTCCATTTATTTCTTTTTCCCCGACATGTATTTCTTATTTTTTTCCATTTTCTTTTTTTCATTTTTTATTTATCTGTTTCTCCATATTTGCTCTCTCTCTCTCTCTCTCTCGTTTTCTTTTTTCTTTTCTATTTTTCTTTTTCTTTCTCTATGTATTCTTTTTCACCCTCTGCTGTCTATCTCATCCCTTTTTCTCTTTCCTTCTCTTATTTTCTTTCATTCTTTCGTTGTTTTTCTTTAACCCTTTTTATTTCTTTCATCGTTTTTTCTTTCCATATTCTTTTTATTCTACTCATATTTTACACTCTTTCCTTTTTTTCTTTCTCAACAGTCTCTCTCTCTCTCTCTCTCTCTCTCTCTCTCTCTCTCTCTCTCTCTCTCTCTCTCTCTCTCTCTCCCGTGGGCGTTCACAGAGCTACCTTGACCTGAAGAGAAGGGAAGGGGGAGGGAGGGGGAGGGGGGATAGGGGGAGGAGGGGGGAGTGGGGAAGGGAAGGAAAGGAAGGGGAGGGGAAGGAAAGCAAGGAGAGGCACGTGTTCTCTTGGTATGGGGGGGGGGAGGGGGGGGAGGAAGGTAGAAGGGGTATAAAGTGCTTTTTTATTTTTTTTACTGTTCACACACACACACACACACACACACACACACACACACACACACACACACACGTTTACCTTCTTGCCATCTTCCTCTCCCTCCCTTTTCCCCTTATTCCCCTTCCATTCCATCCCATTCCATCTCTTCTCATTTTATCCCAGTTCCTTTTCTTCCTCTTCCCTTTCCCTTCTACTTCCCTTTCTTTCCATTACGTCTATTCCTATCTTTATTATCTCATGTTATCCCATTCCCTCTTTTCCTTCGTTTGATCTCATATTATCTCATTTTATTCTTGTTCTTTGTGTTGAGCCTTCCTATTCCACTTCTCTTCCCTTCCCCTTCTACTTCCCTTTCTTTCCATTCCGTCTAATCCTATCTTCATTATCTCATGTTATCCAATCCCCTCTTTTCCTTCATTCCACATCATCTACTCTCATTTATCTCTAGTCTTCGTTCTATCCCTCTCCAGTCCACCTCTCTTCCCTCTCCCTTTGCTCTCCTTCCGTCCTATCTAATCTTTATCCCAACTTATCCCATCCCTCATCATCTCCATTCCATCTCATCTCATCAAATCCTTTCTTATCCCGTCTCATCCCTTTTGATTCCACCTCTCTATCCTCTCCTTCTGTCTCATATAATCCATTTCTATCCCGTCTTCATCTGTCTCTTCCTCCTAACTACGTCAACTCTTTCTTTTCCTCACTCGTTTCCTCTTTTTTTTTTTATAATTTTTTTCCCATTGTTTTCTTATCCCGCCTCATCCCTTTTGATACCACCTCTCTATCCTCTCCTTCTGTCCCATATCATCCATTTCTATCCCGTCTACATCTGTCTCTTCCTCCTAACTACGTCAACTCATTCATTTCCTCACTTATTTCCTCTTTTTTAATTATTTTTCCCATTGTTTTCGTAAATGTTCAACTTGTAACCTTTTCCTTCTCTCCCTTTTTCCTTCCCTATTTAAAGACACCCGTATATCACTTTCCTATTACCCACGTTACGGTTCGCTTCCTTGACAACCTAATCTTACTCTCCATTACACAAGATATCTTACGGGTCATCTATAAGCACGGTTGTTATCTTCACCCATTTATAGACTTCGATCAGGTCTCCTCGCAACCTCCTCCTCTCTAGCGAGTGTAGATTTAAATGCTTCAGTCCATCTTCATCAGGCAAGTTTCTCACCCCCTGAATCATCTTTGTCATCCTCCTCTGTACAGATTCTAACGTCTTGATATCCATTTTATATTAGGGGGACCAGAACTGAACTGCATAATCACACACTTCATCTTCCAGGCCAGTACTGTCTTACGGGTCATCTTTTCACACTCCACCATTCTCTCTCTCTCTCTCTCTCTCTCTCTCTCTCTGCGTCTGTTAGTGTTGTTTTTCTCATTATTCTTTCTTATTTTCCATTATTATTGCTGTTTATTTCCTTTCTTCCTGCACTTCCTCCTTCGTCTAACTTCCCTCTGTACTCTTTTCTCTTTCTTCTTCTCTCCTCGTCATCCCTCTCTTACAGTATCTTACGGGTCATGTTTCATACTATCGTTATCTAACTCAACCATAACTCACTTCTTATAGGCCGATTCTATCTTACGGGTCACAACACAATATCGTTATCTTACTCTTCTATTACACGCTTCTTACAGGTTGCCTCAATCTTACGGGTCATCTGTTCACACTGTTGTTATCTTACTGTAGCATAACCATCATCTATCTTACGGGTCGTCTATCCACACTTTTGTTAATCTTACTGTTCCATTCCACCCTTCATCTTACTTGCCTCCTCTATCTTACGGGTCATATACTCACACTGTTGTTATCTTACTGTAGCATAACCTTCATCTTACAGGCCGCCTCTATCTTACGGGTCATATACTCACACTGTTGTTATCTTACTGTAGCATAACCTTCATCTTACAGGCCGCCTCTATCTTACGGGTCATATATTCACGCTTATGTTATCTTTATCAATACACACTTCTTACAGGCTTCCTCTATCTTACTTTTGTTAATCTTACTCTTCCATGTCATGCTTCCTCTTACTTGCCTCCTCTATCTTACGGGTCATATATCCACGCTTATGTTATCTTTACCAATACAAACTTCTTACAGGCTTCATCTATCTTACTTTTGTTAATCTTACTCTTTCATTTCAAGCTTCATCTTACTGGCAGTCTTGTCACTCAGGTGGAACGCAGACGACGCATTAAGGGGCGCTGACAGAGGTTAGTGACGCATGGCGGGTCGTTCAATGCTCCTGAAAGCGTCGTGAAAATAAGCGATTCATGTGGTACGTCTCGCCCACTTGACGGTCTATTGCTCCTCCTCCTCCTCCTCCTCCTCCTCCTCCTTCGTGTGCTTCTTTTACTCCCCTCCATGTCTCTTCCTCTTCACTTTTTTTTTTATTATCTTCGTTTCTCCATTTACGCACAGTGTCATCATCTTCTCTCTCTCTCTCTCTCTCTCTCTCTCTCTCTCTCTCTCTCTCTCTCTCTCTCTCTCTGCCCTTCACCTCCCCGGTTCTAGGAAGCTTCCAACTATGTTTGTGTGTCGATGTCTGATCAATACAAGTGAAATAATACATTAGCGCGCACACACACACACACACACACACACACACACACACACACAACACAACACAACACAACACAACACAACACACACACACACACACACACTCACTACAACACAACACAACACAACACAACACACACACACACACACACAGACAGACAGACAGACACAGACACAGACACAGAGACACACACACACACACACACACACACACACACACACACACACACACACACACACACTCGTGCCGCCCTCCCTTCCAATAGCCTCCCTCTCCCCGCCACCACCTCTTCCCTCCTCCTCCAGCCTCCCCCCCTCCCGGCTTTCCCAAAGGAACATATTAAAAAAAGGACTTTTCAGTAGGATTCTGGAGGACTGACCGATGGTGACAGGATGAGGATGAGGATGATGATGATGATGAGGAGGAGGAGGAGGAAGAGGAGGAGGAGGAGGAGGAGGAATCAAGGGGGCAGGATAAGGATGATAATGAAGAAGAGGAGGGAAGAAAAGGAGGAAGGAAGAAGAGGAGGAAGGAAAAAGAGAAACAAGGAAGAGGGAAGGCTGATGATGAGGAGGAGGAGAATGAGAGAAAGGAGGAGGAGGAGGAGGAGGGGCAGGAAGAGGATGGCAAGAATGGAGAGGAAAAGCAAAGCAATGAACAAGAGAATAGAATGCGGAAAAAAAAAAAAACGAGAGGGAGGAAGAGGAAAGGGTCAGGCCAAACACTGAGAGGAACAACTTGAACAAAGGGAAAGACTAAGGTTGGTATCACAAGACATTTTCGATTCTCACAACAACTATTTCTAAAGGTCAAAGAGGGGGTCAGTTGGGTTCTGATGAGTGCTTCTACAGATTCATGGTACAGAGGAAGACTCACACTACCACCAGGGTCATAAAACTACCCCTGGAAATGCCCACAACTCCTACGAAAGCCTTGTCAAATATGTGTTCTTGGGCGGCGAAATGTCTCATAAGACGAACCTAAGAGACACGAAGAGGAAGGGGTTGATGCTTGGGTCGAGAGGAGGGGTGGAGGAGCCAGAGAAGAGGGGAGGGAATGGGAGTGGAGTAGAAGGAAGGAGAATCAGGAATGGGGTGATGGTTATTACTAGGGGAGTGTAGAGAAGGGAATGGTAGTGGAGAGGAGTGAGGGAGTAGATGGGATGGGCTGATGCTGAGACCGAGGAGAGGGCAGAGAAGGGCATGGAGAGGAGAGGGAGTATAGATGATGCTAATGTCGGGTAAAGGATGGGAGGAGGAAGAAGAGGGAAGGGAATGGGAGTGACGTGAGTGAAGGAGTAGATGGGATGGGCTGATGCTGAGACCGAGGAGAGGGCAGAGAAGAAAATGAAGAGGGAAGAGGAAGTATAGATGATGCTAATGTCGAGGGGAGGGTAAAGGATAGAAGGAGGAAGAAGAGGGAAGGGAATGGGAGTGGAGAGTAAACGAGGGAGTAGATGGTATGTTCTGATGCTGAGGATGAGGGGAGGGCAAGAAGAGGGAAGGGAATGGGAGTGAAGTGAGTGAAGGAGTAGATGGTATGTGCTGAGGATGAGGGAAGGGCAAGAAGAGGCAAGGGAATGGGAGTGAAGTGAGTGAAGGAGTAGATGATATGTGCTGAGGATGAGGGAAGGGAATGGGAGTGAAGTGAGTGAAGGAGTAGATGATATGTGCTGAGGATGAGGGAAGGGAATGGGAGTGAAGTGAGTGAAGGAGTAGATGGTATGTGCTGAGGATGAGGGGAGGGCAAGAAGAGGCAAGGGAATGGGAGTGAAGTGAGTGAGGGAGTAGATGGAACGTGATGGCACAAAGTTAAATAAGAAGGGACAAGATGACAGCAAACGCAGCCTCTTTAGAAAGCATAACACTCAAGATGTTTACCAGTTCTCCTCTATGCACAGTTTGACGCTCATCACTCCATCTCTTGTTCTCTTTACTCTTAATCCAGTCTCACTTAAATATCTGATAACACCATTTCGACTCCCACTGTCCGATACTCCACCAGAAATTGACCTTCTTTTGGCTATTCTTTACTTTTATCTTTTTATGGGAGCGGCGAGTAGCGGGCTTTTTTTCTGTACTCTTTTTGTTGCCCTTGAGTCGTGACCTTTGATGTAAATAAAATACTGGTTTGCTTCACTATAGCGCCCCTTTCAACCACCATCCATTCGCCTCGCTTTGTTCCCCTCTATCTCACTCCACCATGCACTACACGTTAATCTTTCTACTCTACTTCAAATATGGCAGTCTCTTACTTTTCCAGTCTTCGATTCTATGTTCAGTGTTTCAATTCCCCTAGCTGTGTCTCTGTCTCTGTGTCTCTGTCTCTCTGTGTCTGTGTCTCTGTGTCTATGTGTCTCTGTGTCTGTCTCTCTGTGTCTCTGTGTCACTGTGTCTATGTGTCTCTGTCTGTGTCTGTGTCTCTGTGTCTCTGTGTCTATGTGTCTCTGTGTCTATGTGTCTCTGTGTCCGTGTCTCTGTGTCTGTGTCTCTGTGTCTCTGTCTCTGTCTCTGTCTCTGTCTCTGTGTCTCGCCCTAAACTAGTTACACACTTTCCTATCTATTCCGCGAGTTTTACATATAGTAACAGCCTGTGGTAAGTTACTTTATAAAACGCTTTACTATAATCTCTATATATCTTTCCTTAGTTTTCATCTGTGCATCACCTCAGCTACTCTATTGTATTAGGACAAAAGGTCGGTGAGCCATGGCATACGTGGTCTTTGTTAGGTAATGCTGAAAGTTTTGCCTCACTAAGTTGTTTTCCAGGATATCGGATCCCATCCCAAGATCCTGGCTCTCAAGTAACTCTGATGACCCCCAGTTAACTTCCTCAAGATGTCTTTTTAGTCCCTCATAATTAGCTCTTCTGAAGTCTGGCACCGACACGAGATTGCAATCGTGGGTTTTCACACAATTTATGTTAAACTTAATATCTCCAAGGTGACTCTCAACTTCAGCTTCACAGATCATATTCTCATCATAAGTTCAGACTAAGCAAAATGTTGCCATCCCTGGCGGGCTCTGTTACTGCCTACTAGAGGATATTGCCCTTTAATACTTTAAGACAATCCTCGGACTCTAGGACACCAACTATGTCGTCCTAATATATGTTCCTATAATTGATGTATCCAATCATACAACATACATTTTCATTCCTGCTCGTCTTACAATCTCCTGCAGCAATGAATTAGTGATCTGTCTTGTAAGCTTAGGCTGCCTCTACTGCGCACCAACAATAAGCTTTTCTTAATCATTTTGTGCATCCACTTAAACTGATACAAAGTTCACGTCTGTACGAACTAAATTATTAACGGAATGCTTGAGCGTATCACAAAAAGTGCAACCCCTCCTCCTCTCCCTTTTCTGCCCTAATGAAATACAGCATAAACATCTATTTCAAATTCCGACAAGATCTTTTATACATGAGGTGTCTGTTCGTGTTTCTGTGACTGCTATAATGTCGAATTTTATACAGGAAGGGAAAGGGGGGAGAGGGAGCACAATAGCAGAGATGCGAGATGGGTAAAAGAGAAAGG
Organism: Eriocheir sinensis; assembly: GCF_024679095.1. Classification (NCBI taxonomy): domain Eukaryota; kingdom Metazoa; phylum Arthropoda; class Malacostraca; order Decapoda; family Varunidae; genus Eriocheir; species Eriocheir sinensis. Next base: position 8,571,899 of record NC_066570.1, read on the forward strand.
AGGCAAAGTGGGAGGTGAGGGAGAGGAGGATGTGAGCGAAGGGAAAAAATGAAAGGCGGGAGGAGAAGGTGAAGGTCGGAGGGAAGGAGATTCAGGAGGCACGACTGTAAGGCCATCTCTCTCTCTCTCTCTCTCTCTTGATATATCTGTTTATCTATCTGTTTACCTATCTGTCTATCTATCTATCTATCTATCTATCTATCTCTATCTCTTAACTAATACATGGAGCACAAATTTCAGGTAGTATTTTTTTTTGCAACAAAGGAGACAGCTCAAGGGCACAAAAAAGGAAACAATAATAAAAAAACCCCGCTATTCGCTGCTCCTAATAAAATAAAAAAAAATCAAAAGAAAGTATATACGTTTAAAGTGCTACATTTTCTCGGGGCTCCATTTCACACAAAAAGAAAAAGAAAAACACAGCCACTACTCTTCCATTACGGCCACGACTAAAACTACTTCCATGAATAACAACTAACATACTCTGCACGAAACACCAAACCAGTCGCATTATGTTACAAGCGTTGCCAGAGTGGTATGCAGGGCCCTCGCCGGCGTCACGGGCGTAATGGACACCTCCCGCCCTGAAGAACATTCGCTCTCAACATGTTCCACGAGCGGGAGACTGCCGGTGAAGGTACGCTGGTAATGGTTGGCACGTGACCTCAGAGCCCTAACAGGCATGTCACAAGGCAGCTTCGCTCTCCTCTCGTGCCCCTGTCGACGGCTCGCTGGGGAAGCCTCGGCCCTGTCAGGTGTGGCAAACGTTGCACCTGGGCTTTTTGGAACACCGTTATTGCGGCAGAATCACGGCGGTGCTCCAGAAGGCCCAGCGAGAGGTTGTTGCCCTCCGCTGACTGCAAGACTCACTGACCCCGCTTGGCAAGTCTACGGAGATGTGTAGCCAGGGTTGACATCCATATCTCTCTCTCTCTCTCTCTCTCAAGAGGCTCACCCGCCACTTACCGAGGGAATAGAAAATCATAAATATGTTTGTGGACTCATAAATGGAGATATGACCCAATATACACACTTGACGAGAGAGAGAGAGAGAGAGAGAGAGAGAGAGAGAGAGAGAGAGAGAGAGAGAGAGAGAGAGAGAGAGAGAGAGAGAGAGAGAGAGAGAGAGAGAGAGAGAGAGAGAGAGAGAGAGAGAGAGAGTTTCGCAAGCACAGTTCACTAAAGGTCATTCACCCCTCGCAGCTCAGGTCGCGGGAGAAGCAGGATACGCTATTGTCATCCCTCAGTGGGTCGCGCCTCGCCTTCCCGGATGCCGACGGGAGATCCAAAACAGAAAGGCAAAATAAACAGATAAATGAATAAGATAAACTAAATAACACCTTTCGATAAAAAAGGGAAGGTATGGGAAAGTAAAACAAAGAAAAGGAAGGAAATATAAGTTTGATAAGTTTGCGTTTGATATGCTGGTGAATCGCGTCCTTGATAGGGGTATCGGTGGGTGGGGTTTAGGTTTTGAATGCAAGGAAAAAAAAGGGAAAGAATCAGAGAAGGAAGGAGTGAAGGGAGAAGGAAAGAAGGAAAGGAGGAAAAACATGAAGGGAGGGAATAGGGAAAATAAAGAGAGCGCAAAGAAGGAACGAAGAAGGAAAGTGAAGGAGATAAAGGAAAATGAAGGGCGGAAAGAGGAAGGGGAATGGAAATGCGTCTAAAAAGGAAGGAGTGAAGGAGGAAAGAAAGTGAGAAAGAAGAAGGAAAACAATGAAAAGGAAGGAAAGATGAATGAGAATAAGAAAACGGGAAGGGAGGAAGAAGGGGATGACGAAGGGGGGACGGAAGTAGGTCGGGTTTAGTTTGTGAATGTAGAGGAAAATGAAGTGAAGGGAAGGAAAGGGAGAATAAGGAAATGGAAAGATAAGAGAAATGAGGAAGGGAGGAAGATGGGATGGGAAGAAGAAGGGAAGGGAGGAGGAAGGGAAAGGAAAAGAGGAAGGAAGGAGGAAAGATGGAAGGGAAGTATGAAAGATGGAAGGAAAGGAGGAAAGAGGGAAGGAAAGGAGGAAAGAGGGAAGGAAAGGAGGAAAGAGGGAAGGAAAGGAGGAAAGAGGGAAGGAAAGGAGGAAAGAGGGAAGGGAAGGAGGAAAGAGGGAAGGAAAGGAGGAAAGAGGGAAGGAAAGGAGGAAAGAGGGAAGGGAAGGAGGAAAGAGGGAAGGGAAGGGGAAGGGTGGAGGAAGGGAAGGGAGGAGGAAGGGAAGGGAGGAGGAAGGGAAGGGAGGAGGAAGGGAAGGGAGGAGGAAGGGAAGGGAGGAGGAAGAAGGTAGCGTGTAGGTATTTATTTATTATTTTTATAACTAATATAATCGTGTGACTTTTCCTTATGCCTCCTTCGATTCTCTTTCTTTCCTTTTTCTCCCTTTTCTTCCTCTCTCCCTTGGTTACTTCCTTACTTTCTTCCTCCACACTCTAGCTCCCTGTCTTTGTCTTCTCTTCCTCTCCCTCTTCTCCCTCCTTGCCCCTTCCTGTTCCCTCATCCTCCTCTTTCCCTCCCTCTCCTGTCTTTCCTAATGCCTCCTTCGATTCTTTTCTTCTCTTTCTCTCCCTCTTCTCCCTCCTTGCCCCTTCCTGTTCCCTCATCCTCCTCTTTCCCTCCCTTTCCTGTCTTTCCTAATTCCTCCTTCGATTCTTTTTCTTCTTTCTCTCCCTCTTCTCCCTCCTTGCCCCTTCCTGTTCCCTCATTCTCCTCTTTCCCTCCCTTTCCTGTCTTTCCTAATGCCTCCTTCGATTCTTTTTCTTCTCTTTCTCTCCCTCTTCTCCCTCCTTGTCCCTTCCTGTTCCCTCATCCTCCTCTTTCCCTCCCTTTCCTGTCTTTCCTTCATTCTTCGATTCTCTTTCTTTCCTTAGTCTCCCTTTTCTTCCTCTCTCCCTTGGTTACTTTCTCACGTTCTTCATCCACTCTATAGCTCCCTGTCTTCGTCTTCTCTTCCTCTCCCTCTTCTCCCTCCTTGCCTCCCTCCTCCAGTCATATCTTATCCCCTTTCCCTTCCTTTCCTCCTCTCTCTCTCTCTCTCTCTCTCTCTCTCTCTCTCTCTCTCTCTCTCTCTCCTTTTCTTTCTCCTATTTTCTCTTCCTCGTCTGTTTTGTGTTTTCTCTCTCCTTTTTTTTCTCCCTCCTCCGTTATTTTCCTGCATCTCTCGCTCCCTCCCTATCTTTCTTTTTTCTCCCTCATCTCTCTCTCTCTCTCTCTCTCTCTCTCTCTCTCTCTCTCTCTCTCGCTCTCACACACACACACACACACACACACACACGTCTCAAAGTGGGAAAGACTGTAAGGAAGGCGAGGAAGGAAAGTGGAATCCAAACTCACACAAGGAGAGTTGAATCCCTTGTCAAGGCGATCCAAGCCCCTGAGCGCCCCGGGGAGGAGAGGAGAAGGAGGAGACTCGATGCTCGGATGATTTACGTGCAGGGACCCGAGTCAGTGTTTATGGAGGCTCGAGAGAGGGATGGCCAGCTTACTTTGTCTATACCACGGAGACAAGGAGAGGGGGGGGGGGATAAGATATGGTGGAGGAGGAGGGAAGGAAGGAGGAAGAGGAAGAGAAGGAAGAAGGAGGAGCAAGGGAGAGGAAGGCAGGAAAGAGAGGGAAAGAGGATGATAAGGGAACAGGAAGGGGCAAGGAAGGAGAAGAGGGAGAAAAAAGGAAAGAAAGAGAATCGAAGGAGCATTAGGAAAGACAGGAGAGGGAGGGAAAGAGGAGGATGAGGGAACAGGAAGGGGCAAAGAGGGAGAAGAGGGAGAGGAAGAGAAGACAAAGACAGGGAGCTATAGAGTGGAGGAGGGAGGTAAGGTATTAGCCAAGGGAGAGAGGAAGAAGAGAGAGAAAAAGGGAAAGAAAGAGAATGGAAGAAGTAGCCAAGGAAGAGAGGAAGAAAAGGGAGAAAAAACGAAGAAAGAGAATCGAAGGAGGCATTTGGAAAGACAGGAAAGGGAGGGAAAGAGGAGGATGAGGGTACAGGAAGGGGAGAGGACTGGGAGTGAGTTATGGAGAGGAGGGAAATGGTATGATATATAAAGGGTTACGGGAGAGGAGTGGCGAGGAATTTGGAGGAAGGGAAGAGAAACGATAGCGACGGGGAAGCGTGGGAGGAGGAAAATTGGAAAGGCGTCAAGGAAGGAAGGAGTGAAGGAGGAAAAAAGTGATGAAGGAGGAAAAGGAGGAGAGAAAACGGAAAGAGAATCAAGGCGAGGCGTGAAGAAGGAAAATAAGAATGGAGGAAAAAGGAGAGAATGGAGGAAAGAAAGAGAGAAAGGAGGAAAAAGAAGGAGAGAACGAGGAAGGAAAATGAAAAGAAAGGAGGAAAAGGGAGAGAATGAATGAGGAAGAGAAAGAAGGAAAATGGAAGGACTTAAGGAAAGGAGTGATGGAGGAAAGAAAATGAGAATGGAGGAAAAAGAAGGAGGGAACGAGGGAGGAAAATGAAAAGAGAATCAGAGAAGGGAGTGAAGGGAGAAGGAAAATGAGAAAGGAGGAAAAAAAAGGAGGGAGGGAATAGGGAAAATGAAGAGAGCACAAAGAAGGAAAGAAAGAAGGAAAGTGAAGAAGGAGATAGAGGAAAATGAAGGAGGAAAGGAGGAATGGGAATGGAAATGCGTCTAAAAAGGAAGGAGTGAAGGAGGAGAGAAAAAGAGAAAGGAGGAGGAGAAGGAAGAAGGGAGGTAGGGAGGGAGGAGGGGGAGGAGGAAAATGCCAAATGCGTCAAGAAGGAAAGTGAGGAAGGAGGAAAAGGAGAAAGAAGAAAGGAAGAAAGTGAGGAAGAAGGAAAAGGAGGAAAAAGAAGAAAGGAAGAGGAGAAAACAAAAAAAAGATTAAGAAAGGGAAGGAAGGAAATAGTGAAGGAAGAATATGAGGAAGGAGGAAAATGAGGAGAAAGAAGAAAGAAATGAGAGAAAATAAAAGGACGATTAATGAAGGAAGGAAGGAAATAGTGAAGGAAGAATATGAGGAAGAAGGAAAATGAGGAGGAAGAAGAAAGGAAGGAGAGAAAATGAAAGACGATTAAGGAAGGAAGGAAGGAAATAGTGAAGGAAGAATAAGAGAAAGAAGGAAAATGAGGAGAAAGAAGAAATGAGAGAAAATAAAAAGACGATTAAGGAAGGAAGGAAGGAAGGAAGGAAGGAAGAATATGAGGAAGGAGGAAAAGGAGGAGAAAGAAGAAAGGATGGAGAGAAAATGAAAAGACGATTAAGGAAGGAAGGAAGGAAGTAGTGAAGGAGGAAGGAAAGTGAAAAGGGAGGAAAATGAGGAAACTAGAAGGTGAAATGGTGCATGTGTTTGAGAGGAAAAGGCGAAGTGCGGGAAAATAGGGAAGATAATAGAAAGAAAACGAGGCTCAAAGACGGGATGATGCGAGGAAGGGAAATTGAATAAAAACAAGGAAGGAAGATCATTGTGGAGAAAGTGAATGAAAGCAAACACACACACACACACACACACACACACACACGCACACGGACACCCACACCCACACCCACACCCACACCCACACACACACACACACATACGATAATGCATTAGTCCCTTTAATGAAACTCCCCGCGGCAGCCGGCCATCCAATCAACACACGCCATTTTAGCCCCGACTCAACCGAGAGCCATCCAATCACAGTCCCTCATACCAGGTAAGAACCAATCACGGCCAAGCTTAGGCGTGACGTCACTTGCTTGCGGCTGCTGATAGGCTGCATGCATCTAATCCTACAGTAAGCTTTTACAAAACCCTGTGACCTGAGGGCGGAGACTGAGGTCTTTGTAGTAATTCTTTATCAAATATTTGTCTTATTAAAAACTACGTGACATTGTTCCTCAGGCCGACATCGTAATCCTCTCAGTGTGTTGGGCTCGGGGCGTTAAAAAAACTAAACAAAACCAACACGGCGATTAATTTTACATGACACAAAAGACATCCCGTTCTGTTACTGTGCCTCGCTGCCCTTCAGTGAAGGGGTCGGCAGAGAGGTGAACGACCAGGCGCAGGAGTGAGCGCCACACGAGGGCGCGCACAGCTTCCCTCCGAGCCAGGCGTGCCGTGCCTCGCGCCTGCGAGTGTTGACAAAGGCTGCGGCAGTTTTTCATGGCTGAGGTCAGTGCCGCTTCTCGCGCACAAAGGCAAACACGCCGCCGCACGGTAATGGACGACACGGGCGACATTTTTAACCAGTGCCAGCATTTATGACGCTCAGGCGACGCGGGGAACTTCGAAGGCTCGTGTGTCAGCCCTGAACCTCCCGCCTCGACTGAGTGTGCCAGGAGGGCGCTGCCACCCGCCGGCCGCCCGTGGGTCCGGCCTGCTCATCAGACACCTTCAGACCTCCATGTTCACGGCGCCTTCCGTCCACCGACTCCATGCTGTCTTGTACGGAGCATTCCATGACCCTAACGTTACTCGCACCTAAACATTAACGTTACTCGTGCCTCGACATGGACTCACGCAAACACACCCACACCCACACCCACACCCACACCCACACACATTTGGACAAGAATTCCCGGTCTTGGGGTGCATCGCAGCTCATGGCGACGGGCGACTTACTACATTCCCTCAAAACTGTGTTTCTGACGTCGCCTATTTCGTGCTTAACTTTGGGCTCTTCATTTAATTAACGCTCACTCAATTACCTGCTGAGTACAACGCGTTGGTTTAATTTCTCTACTATACTGCAAATTTTCTTCTTTATTTCGTCTTTTTCTTCTTCTTTCATCATCATCATCATCTCCTTTCTTCATCATCATCATCATCTTCTACTACTTCTTTTTCTTCTTCCTCTTCTCTCTTTTTTTCTTTCCTCCTCCTCTTCCTCCTCCTCCTCCTCCTCCTCCTCCTCCTCCTCCTCCTCCTCCTCCTCCTCCTCTTCCTCTTCCTCTTCCTCCTCCTCCTCCTCCTCCGCCTGGACGTCCTCATTTTCCCCTTCCCTTTCCTCCTCCTTCGCCTCCTCCTCCTCCGCCTGGACGTCCTCATTTTCCTCTTCCTCCTCCTCCTCCTCTTCGGTGCTAATAAAAGAAGACACAAAAAACTCAAACGAATAAACTGCTTTGATTTCGCCTCGGGACTCATTCCTCTTCTTCTTCTTCTTCACGGCCGTATTTTCCTATTTGTTTTTTCTCTTCCGTCATTCTCCTAACAAAAAAAAAAAACTCCCTGATCTGTTGCGGGTAAGGAAGAGAAGAGTGATGAGAGAGAGAGAGAGAGAGTCTCTCTCTTCACACCTAATACAGTCGACTTTAATCTTACGTTCCATTTTCAGTATTTCCTTTTCCTCCTCCTTTACTGTTTCTCTTTCCCCCCCCCCCTCCTCCTCCTCCTCCTCCTCTGTCATTCGGTTTCTTCTTTTCACTTAATCTTTTCCTCCGTCTCCTTCGCCTCCTCCTCCACGCTTTCCATGTCTGCTTCTTCCTCTGCTTGCGTGTTCGTTTTCCTTCCTCCTTCTGCTCCTTCTTCTCTTCCTCCTACTCCTCCTTTTCTTCTTCTGCTTCTTCTTTTTCTTCTCCATTTTTTTCTTTTTTCTTCTTTTTCTTGCTTTTTATTTTTTCCTCTTCTTCCTTGTTCTTTTTCCTCCTTCTTCTCTTCCTCCTACTCCTCCTTTTCCTTTTCATCTTCTTCTTCTTTTTCTTCTTCTTCTTCTTTTTCTTCTTCCTTTTCTTTTTCTTTTTCTTCTTCTTCTTCTTCTTCTTCTTCTTTCTTCTTTTCTTGCTTTTTATTTTTTCGATCTTTGTTTTCTTTTGTTTCTTTTTATTCTTTCTTCTTATCTTTATTTTTTTCCTCTTCTTCTTTTTTCCTGTTATATTTTTCACTGTCATCATCATCATCATCTTCTATTTCCTCCTCCTCCTCCTCCTCTTCCTCCTCCTCCTCCTCCATCATTTATCCTTTTAATCCTCCGTTTCTCTCTTGCTTCTTGCTGCTTTATTTCTTCCTCCCGCCTTAAACCACCTCGCTTACTCCTCCTCCTCCTCCTCCTCCTCCTCCTCCTCCTCCACTTTCTCCTCTTTCCCTCGCGAGGTTTATCTTTTCCTCAGCCTTTTATTTTTGTCATTTTGTTTCGCCTTCCTCCGCCTCTAACCTTCTTACCTTTTATCTTCATTCCTCCTCCTCCTCCTTCGCTTTATTTTGCCTCTTTTTCTTATTCTTTATTTTCGTCTTCAATTTTTCATTTTTTTTATCTTCCTTTTCTTCTTTTTCTCTTTCTTTTTCTTTTTCTTGTTCTTGTTCTTTTTTTTTCTTCTTCTTCTTCTTCTTCCTCCTCCTTCTCCTCCTCCTCCTCCTCCTCCTCCTCCTCCTCCTCCTCCTAGAAATGGTATTCACGGCTGTGTCTAAAAATGTGAAGTGTTAATATTGAGAAGCTGGGGGCAGGGCCTGAGGAGGAGGAGGAGGAGGAGGAGGAGGAGGAGGAGGAGGAGGAGGAGGAGGAGGAGGAGGAGGAGGAGGAGGAGGTAAAAGTGGTCAGAAAATGATGCCTGGCTTTCGAGAAAATATTATGAAAGATTACAATCGGCCGTGAGGAGGAGGAGGAGGAGGAGGAGGAAGAGGAGGAGAGAGAGAGAGAGAGAGAGAGAGAGAGAGAGAGAGAGAGAGAGAGAGAGAGAGAGAGAGAGAGAGAGAGAGAGAGAGAGAGAGAGAGAGAGAGAGAGAGAGAGAGAGAGAGAGAGAGAGAGAGAGAGAGAGAGAGAGAGAGAGAGAGTGAGAGAGAGAGAGAGAGAGAGAGAGAGAGAGAGAGAGAGAGAGAGAGAGAGAGAGAGAGAGAGAGAGGAAGAAGAAGAGGAAGAAGAAGAGGAGGAGGAGGAGAGAGAGAGAGAGAGAGAGAGAGAGAGAGAGAGAGAGAGAGAGAGAGAGAGAGAGAGAGAGAGAGAGAGAGAGAGAGAGAGAGAGAGAGAGAGAGAGAGAGAGAGAGAGAGAGAGAGAGAGAGAAGACGAGACAAGACGAAAAAGAATGAAACTGGAAAGACAAAGTGGAAGGAAGTGGATAAAGAAGAGGAGAATGAGACGAGAAAGAGAAAAGATAAGTTGAGAGAGTGAGCGAAGAGAGTTAAAAGAATGTGAGTAAACGGAGAGGAAGGGAGAGAGAGGAAGAGATAAGAGAGGAAAGTCGAGAATAAGAAAAGTGAGTGAAAAAAGATATAAAGAATGAGAGGGGTCAAGAAGCTGAGGGAGGGAGGGAGGGAAGGATGGAGGGATGGAGGGAAGGATGGAAGGAGGGAGGAAGGGATGGAAGGAGGGAGGGAAGGAGGGATGGAAGGAGGGAGGGAAGGAGGGAGGGATGTAAGGAGGGATGTAAGGAGGGAGGGATGGAGGGAGGGATGGAAGGAGGGAGGCAAAGGCATGGGAATGGAGAGAAATGATGAACGCCGGAGAGGAAAAGAAGAAAGAGCAGGGAAGGAAAAAAAAAATGGAGAGAAGGTGGATGATTGAGAACGTGAGGAAGGAGCGGAAAGGGAGGAGAGATGGAGGCAGGGAGGGAGGAAGGAAGGAAGAAAACAAGAAGGAAAAATATAGAAATGTCATAGAAGAGAAAAACAAGAGAATGGAAAGGGAGGCAGAGGGGGAAAGAAAGAAGGGAAGGGAAAAGGAGAAGAAAGGATGAATGCGAAGATGGAGGAAAATGGAGAGGAAGAAGGAAGGAGGAAAACAAGAAGGAAAAATATAGAAATGTCATACAGAAGAAAAACAAGAGAATGGAAAGGAAGGCAGAGGGGGAAAAGAAAGAAGGGAAGGGAAATGAATAGAGAAGAATGGGTGAATGCGAAGATGGAGAGGAAGAAGGAATAAAGAAAACAAAAAGGAAAAATATAGAAATGTCATACAAGAGAAAAACAAGAGAATGGAAAGGAAGGCAGAGAGAGAAAAGAAAGAAGGGAAGGAAAAAGGAGAAGAAAGGATGAATGCGAAGATGGAGGAAGATGGAGAGGAAGAAGGAAGGAGGAAAACAAGAAGGAAAAATATAGAAATGTCATACAAGAGAAAACAAGAGAATGGAAAGGAAGGCAGAGGGGGAAAAGAAAGAAGGGAAGGGAAATGAATAGAGAAGAAAAGTTGAATGCGAGGATGGAGGAAAATGGAGAGGAAGAAGGAAGAAGGAAAACAAGAAGGAAAAATATAGAAATGTCATACAAGAGAAAAACAAGTGAATGGAAAGGAAGGGAGTAAGAAGGGAAGGAAAAATAAAGACAAGGGAATGGAGTCAGGGAGTGGAAGGGAAGGGAAGGGAAAAGAGGAGAAATGGAAGGGAGGAAGAAGGGAAGGGAAGGGAGGAGGAAGGGGAGGGAGGAGGCGGAGGTACAGAGGTAAGAGAGGAGAGAAAATAATGAACGAGAACTACTTTTTTCTTCCTTTCTTTACTTTTTTTTCGGGGATTCGTGCTTGAGTGTAAGGTGGAAGAGGAGGAGGAAGAGGGAGGGAAGGAGGGAGAGAGGGAGGGAGGGAGGGGGAGAGGGATTATGGAAGAGACTTTGTGGGAGAGAAAAATGAGAGTTGCATTCAAATTTTGCCACGAAAATAAAATTCTCTCTCTGTCCTATTTCAGTTGTGAGAATATTTGATTATTTTTCTATTCAGTATCCATTATAATTCTTTTACGTATTTCGACTCTCTCTCTCTCTCTCTCTCTCTCTCTCTCTCTCTCTCTCTCTCTCTCTCTCTCTCTCTTCACACACACACACACACACACACACACACACACACACACACACACACACACACACACACACACACACACACACACACACACACACCTTCAAATTAAGACAAACTCCTCCCCAAGCCGAAGTCATGTCCGTGCATACCTGAGGACTAATTCGGGTGTGCTTGTCGGCAGTAACACACACACACACACACACACACACACACACACACACACACACACACACACACGGAGCTCTGTGGTGGAGTGGTTAGTGCGTTCGCCTCACAAACTGTAGCTCCCATGTTCGATTCCCGGATGGAGTGGAGACGGATAGGCAGTTTTCTTTATTCCGTGCCCAGAGTCTACCTAGCAGTGAATGTGTACCGGATGTGTGTGTGTGTGTGTGTTTGTGTGTGTGGTACTGGTTAACGATCACGAGTCTATTGCGTGGTCAGACCGTGGTGGTCATTTAGGCGAAAATTTATGCGGACAAAGATAAATGGATGTGCCAATTTTGAGAGAGAGAGAGGGGGTAGAGAGCGAGAGCGAGAGCGAGAGAGAGAGAGAGAGAGAGAGAGAGAGAGAGAGAGAGAGAGAGAGAGAGAGAGAGAGGGGCATAACTAATTAATCATGTTCTTCGTTTCATCGACCTCACATACCGGATGACCCTCAACACTGCCAGCCCCGCCCACTACCCACGCTGAACACCTTCTTCCCCTTTCCCTTCACCTTCATGTATATTTCACTACCCTTTTATCTCACCAAGTCCATCCCTCCCACACCCATTCAAACAGCCCATCCCTCCCACACCCATTCAAACAGCCCATCCCTCCCACACCCATTCAAACAGCCCATCCCTCCCACACCCATTCAAACAGCCCATCCCTCCCACACCCATTCAAACAGCCCATCCCTCCCACACCCATTCAAACAGCCCATCCCTCCCACACCCATTCAAACAGCCCATCCAATCCCAGCCCATTCCTGATCCTAACACGCCTCTATCCCTATCTTAGTTACAAGGTCAGAAATGGGAGGTGGAGGATGAGCTCTCTTTTTAGGTGTTAGGGAAAAGAGGAATGGAGTGAGTGAGTAAGTATGTGAGTGAGGAAGAGAGTGAGAGAGATGAGGGATGATGAGGGAGGAAGCAGGGAAGGTTAGAGCAAGGAAGAAAATATCTGTTTGTTTATCTGTTCCTTGTTCTGTCTGTTTGTCTTTATCTCTCTCTCTCTGTTACTCTTCCTATATGTCTGTCTGGCTGTATCTATGTGTCTGTCTGTAGTGTGTCTGTCTCTCTCTCTCTCTCTCTCTCTCTCTCTCTCTCTCTCTCTCTCTCTCCGCCGCACTCTGAACACAATTATCGGCAAAGCCATAAGAGAGTCTGGCTCAGCGGCGATGAATTAAGTGTTCTCACGGCCACCGCAGACACACACACACACACACACACACACACACACACACACACACACACACACACACACACACACACACACACACACAAGACCTCTATACACCCACCCTTTGAGAATACACAGTGCCGATTTTAGCAGCCATGACGGACACACAACAGAGGGACAGATAGATAGATAGATAGATAGCTTATTGACCGCAGTTTCTATAAAATTTAAAATACGTATATACTAAAAGTTCCACAGAATACATTTGAAACACTCGCAAAGTCACTACAGAACGTACGTGCACATTTAATTTGGTATAAAGAAAGAAATACACAAATCGACGTAAAATGGGAAAAAACAATAAAACAAAAACTCAACACAAGATAAAATAAGTTAATAGTAAACAAAACATTGAGGCTATCATTGACCACACACACACACACACACACACACACACACACACACACACACACACACACACACACACACAGCTGCCCCAGCCCCCCAAACCACCTACAGCAAGCCATGACCATCTACGCTTCACCCCTGACAGCCTTAGCGAGACATCCGGAAGAGCTTTGGGAGTGATTTTACTTTCTCCACAAACAGCGGCGGCGCTTCGCAGTCTCTTTAGCGGCCATAAGCGGGAGGGAGAGGTGTGTGTGAAGGGCTGGAAAGTAGGTGCGTGGGGAGGAAGAAAGGAGGTGAGATAGGTTTGAGTAGGAGAGAAGATGCAGGATGGGAGGGAGCGGTGTGGGGAGGGTAAGCAGGGTCGTGGGGAGGAGGAGAGGAGGTTGTAAGGGGGAGGAGAGATAGGTTTGAGTAGGAGAGAAGATGCAGGATGGGAGGGAGCGGTGTGGGGAGGGGAAGGTGGTTCGTGGGGAGGGAGGGAGGCAATTGTGAGGAGGGAAGAAGATAAAGAAGGGGGGGAGAGGTGGTCTGCAAAGTGGAAAGAGTTGCGTGAGGCGAGAGATAGAGAGAGAGAGTTATGAGGAAAGAAAGAAAATACAGAAGAGGAAAGAAGGCGAGTCCGTTGAATAGAAGGGAATGTCGGATGCGAGGAGAGAGAGAGAAAGAGAGAAATGGAGAGAGAGAGATGCTAGCCGGGAGGTAGAGAAGTATGAGGGATTTATGTGTTGTGGGAGAGAGAGAGGCAGGTCTGTTGGGCGGGAGGCAAGCAGGCGTGAAGGGTGTGAAGGAGGGAGTTCTCTGAGGCATATGGGGAGGGAGGTGTTGTGAGCGAAGTAGGAATAAAGAGATAGAGAGAGGCATGGGGTGGGAGGGAGGGAGGGAGGGAGGGAGGAAGTGCAGAAAGGAATGTAGGCAAGGACTAGGCAAAGGGAGGGAGGAAGGTGTGTGGAGGGGGAGGGGAGGAGAGGGGGGAGGTGTAGTAAGCGAAGTAGGAATAGAGAGATAGAAAGAGGCATGGGGCGGGAGAAAGGGAGGGAGGAAGTGCATAAAGGAAGGTAAGCAAGGACTAGGCAAAGGGAGGGAGGAAGGTGTGTGGAGGGGAGAGGAGAGGGTGGGAGGTGGGAGGGAGGCATGGGCGGGAGGGAGGGAGGGAGGGAGAGAGGAAGTGAGTAAAGGGAGGAACAGCAAGAGCAAGGTAAAGGGCCGGAGGAGGGAGTCACAAGGGGCGGGAAGACGGACAAGAGATAGAGAGAAAGAAACAAGTATGGCGCGGGATGGAGGCAAGGGCGGTAAAGGAGGAAGGTTTGAGGGGAAGGAAGGAAGGTAGAGGGAGAGAGAAAGGAGGGGAGGGAGAAGGGAAGCAGTCACAGGTGTTGGTAAGACAGAAAAGAAGGGAGGTGTGGTGTGGGAGAGGCGCAGGGGTGGGAGATGGCAAGGGGTAGTGATGGGTAATGGGATAGTTGTATGGGGAGAAAGGGAAGGGATGGGTGTATGGAGGGGAGGGGAAGGTGTATGAAGCGATCGGGGGGGTAATGGATGGGGAGAAAAGGGAAGGTATAAACAGCGAGAAAGGGGG
>NC_066570.1:8588414-8638414 GCF_024679095.1 Eriocheir sinensis
GAGAGAGAGAGATAGAGAGAGAGAGAGAGAGAGAGAGAGAGAGAGAGAGAGAGAGAGAGAGAGAGGAGATAAGACACAGAGAAAGCCGGAGAGAGAAAGAAGGGAAGACTGCAAGAAAAGAAGGGAGGGAGAGAGAAGATAGAAGAGAGAAACCCGGAGAGAGAAAGAGAAGGAAGATTTGGTAAGGAGCGAGGAAACAAGAATGACAGGAAGGAACGCGATGATAGGGAGAGAATGAGAAATGAGAGGGAGACAAGGTAAAGAAGGGGAGGAGAGATAGAAGATAGAAGAACAGAGAGAGAAGGGGAGAAAGACATCGTAAAGGAAAAGGAGAATAGGATGACGAATAGGGAGAAGAAGGAGAGACAATCAAAATAGGGATGAGGAAAGCGTGGACTGAAGGGAATGGAAGAAAATGGAAGAGAACAAGATGACGAAATAGAAGAGGAAGGGAGAGGTAGGCAAGGTAGGGATGAGAGCGTTGATTGAAAGGAATAGAAGGAAATACCGTAGAGGGGAGAGGAGAAGAGGAGAATGCAAAGAGGAGAAGGAGATGAGAGGAAGGAATAGAAGGAAGTAGATAGAAGGGGAGAATGCAAAGAGGAAGAGGAGGAGAAGTGAAGAGAGGAGAGAAGAGGAAGGGAAAGAAGGTATAGGGAAAGAGTAGAATGAAAAGGAATAGGAGGAAACACAACGAAGGGGGGAGAAGAGAAGATGCAAGGAAGGGAAGGAGGAAGAACAAGAAGAGGAGAAGAGAAGGAAAGAAGGGAAGGAGGAAGAACAGGAAGAACAAGAAGAGGAGAAGAGAAGCAAGGAAGGGAAGGAGGAAGAACAGGAAGAACAAGAAGAGGAGAAGAGAAGCAAAGAAGGGAAGGAGGAAGAACAGGAAGAAGAAGAAGAGGAGAAGAGAAGCAAGGAAGAGAAGGAGGAAGAACAAGAAGAAGAGGAGAAGAGAAGCAAGGAAGGGAAGGAGGAAGAACAGGAAGAACAAGAAGAGGAGAAGAGAAGCAAGGAAGGGAAGGAGGAAGAACAGGAAGAACAAGAAGAGGAGAAGAGAAGCAAGGAAGGGAAGGAGGAAGAACAGGAAGAACAAGAAGAGGAGAAGAGAAGCAAGGAAGGGAAGGAGGAAGGGTAAGGAAGAAGAGATAGAGGAGAGGCCAGGAGGAAGGGAAGGAGGAAGAACAGGAAGAAGAAGAGAAGAGAAGCAAGGAAGGGAAGGAGGAAGAACAGGAAGAACAAGAAGAGGAGAAGAGAGAAGCAAGGAATAGGAAGGAGGAAGAACAGGAAGATAGAAGAGAGAGAGAGAGAGAGAGAGAGAGAGAGAGAGAGAGAGAGAGAGAGAGAGAGAGAGAGAGAGAGAGAGAGAGAGAGAGAGAGAGAGAGAGAGAGAGAGAGAGAGAGAGAGAGAGAGAGAGAGAGAGAGAGAGAGAGAGAGATTGGAATTCAGTAATAAAAATCAATTCCATTCCCGTATCGATCTGCCCAAGGACACACATTAGACTAGGCTCTCGTAGGAGTTCTGGGTATTCTCAAGGTTAGTTTCATGACCCTTCCGGTAGTATGACCTTTCTTCTGTACCCTGACCTTTAGAAAAAACACTCATTAGAACCCGACTGATCTTTTAGGCCCTTGGGAATAGTTGATGGGAGGGGCGGCAGAGTCTGACAATCCGACTTCAGGCTCTTGGCGCGGGGAAGGGAAGGTGTGGGGAAGGGAAGGTGTGGGGAAGGGAAGGTGTGGGGAAGGGAAGGCGCCGGCGGATGCAGTGTGTGGTGACCTTATCTCCGGCAAAGGTCACAAAAAACAATGAATTTACAATCGCTTCGCTCGGCAGATGAAGGGATTGTAACTTTTCCTGACGCTAAAACACTAAGCTTACATCATCAAAAGGTCAGAGCTCAGCCTATCTCTCCTACTGTACTCGTATTTTGTTTGTTTTTAGGGTAAAGGAAGCAGCTCAAGGGTAGAGAGGAAAGAGAGAGGGAGGTGACTGAAAAGGGAGAAAAGGGTAGAAGGAGGAATAAGAAGAAAGGAACATTAGGAAGAGAAACTGGAGGGAGAGAAAGAGAAGGGCTTTAAGAGAATGACTGGAAAAAGGGAGACAGAGGTATAGAAGGAGGAATATAAGTGAAGAGGGAAGAGGAAGGAAAAAAAAACAAGATAAAAAAACAATGGAAAAATGTGAGAAGCAGAGAATTAAGAGGAAACAGCAAGTAACAAAATAGACAGCGAGGTGAAGAGAAGGGAAAAGAAAGTAGACATGGTAGATACGAATGAATAAAAGACCGCGTTAAAGGGGAGAAAAGGGTCTGACAGGAGAAAGCCAGAGTAGGGAAGGGAGGCAGGGAGAGGGGTCGGAAGGGAGGAGGAGGACGAGGAGGAGGAGACGGGAAAAAAAGGGCCCGCTAATCACTGCTCCTATGAATGAAAGTAGAGATGAGCGGCTAAAAGGGAGGTCAAATTCTAGTGGAGAGTCGTTAGCTGTTTGTATTTTTATTTAGATATCGTATATGTATTTTTTTCATGTATTTATTTATCCAACCCGTTTATTATCCGAGCTTCCTTCATTCCCCCTTCATTTAGTATCCCAGTTTCTTGCATTTCCCTCGTTCGGTCTTGTGTCTTCATATATTCATTTTTCCCATTTATTTACTTATTTCACTTATTATCCGAGTTTCCTTCACTTCCCTCGTTCGCTGTTCTGCCTTCATTTATTATCGCAGTTTCCTTCACTTCCCTCGTTCACTGTTCTGCCTTCATTTAGTATCCCAGTTTCCTTCACTTCCCTCGTTCGCTGTTCTGCCTTCATTTATTATCCCAGTTTCCTTCACTTCCCTCGTTCGCTGTTCTGCCTTCATTTATTATCCCAGTTTCCTTCACTTCCCTCGTTCGCTGTTCTGCCTTCATTTATTATCCCAGTTTCCTTCACTTCCCTCGTTCGGTCTTGTGCCTTCATATATTATACATTTTTCCCATTTATTTACCTATCTCACTTATTATCCGATCTCCCTTCACTCCCCTCGTCCGGTGTTGAGCCTTCATTTATAATCCCATCTTGCTTCATCTCCCTCGTTCTGTGCTGAGGCTTCATTCTTTACTTAGTTATTTTTTCCATGTTTTTATTTATCTCACTCTTTTATTTGTCTATCTTAGTATTATCCTGTCTCCCTTCACTTCCCTTGCTCGTGCTGAGCCTTTATTCTTTACTTAATTATTTTTTCCATGTATTTATTTATCTCACTCCTTTATCTGTCTATCTTACGTATTATCCTGTCTCCCTTCACTGCCCTTGCTCGGTCTTGTGCTTTCATTTATTTCTTATTTATTTTTTTCCATGTTTTTATTTATCTCACTCTTTTATTTGTCTATCTTAGTATTATCCTGTCTCCCTTCACTGCCCTTGCTCGGTCTTGTGCTTTCATTTATTTCTTATTTATTTTTTTCCATGTTTTTATTAATGTCACTCTTTTATTTGTCTATCTTAGTATTATCCTGTCTCCCTTCACTGCCCTTGCTCGGTCTTGTGCTTTCATTTATTTCTTATTTATTTCTTCCAGCTATTTATTTATCTCACTACTTCTCTGAGATTCCTTCACTCCCTTCGTTCGGTGTTGTGTGTTAACTGTTTTTAAGTGTTATTTTTAAGGTGGTTCGTGTTAAGTGTTTTTCGCGAACTGTTATGTCACTCGTCACAGGGTCAGCGTTACCGGTGTCCTGCTTCATAAGTTGATTATAGGAGGTGAGATAACACAATAGCCTTTGTAGTTAAGTGTGGTAAATGCTGTTTTGGCCGAGCCCGTTCAGTTCACTTTGAGTTCACTTAGTTCACTCTCTCTCTCTGGTATATTAAGAGTGTGATTGGTTTTAACTATATTTACAGTTTCACACAATAGTTACAAGTTTATGTGAGCTGTATAATATATACCTTACATGTGCCTTCATTTATAATCCCATCTTCCTTCACTTCCCCTGTTCGGTGCTGCGCCTGTGTTCTGCCCTCTTCAAAACAACCCTAATGACGGTACTTTCCGTCCACCCGCTGCCCTGCTTCATTCCCTTCCTCCCGGACACCGTTACGGGATGACTGCTGGCCGCTCGGCTTGCTCCACTCGGCCAGTCATCACTCCTCCCTTCCTCTTTTAACTCCCTCTTTTTCTGCTCAGCCCATCACCTTCTCTGCTTCATTCTTCCCTTCCCCTTTTCTCTTCTTTCCTCTCTGCCTTCTTTCCCTTGCATCGAACAGAGGGAAGGGAGAAAAGGAGGAAGTGAACCAATTAGAGGAGGAGAAATGAGTTAGGAATGAGAGAATAGAAATGAAATGAAAGAGAAAGGAAAGAAAAAGAAAGGAAAAGAAGGAACGGAAATATAAAGGAACGAAATACTGGAAACGAAAGGAGAGGAAATGGAAACAAAGTGAAGGGAGGGAAAGGATATACAAAAGGAAAGGAAACGAAAGGAAAGGGGAGGGAAATGTAGTAAAGTTGAGAGTAGGAGAGAAAAGGAAGGAAAAGGTGGAGAAAAAAAAAAAAGAGGGTGATGTCTTCGGTAAACATCCACAACAAGTCCTGCCATTCAAATTTAGATCAATATCCTTTGGTCTCGTCCTCCACTTCCTCAAAATGACTCTCAGTTCTTTAGTGTCGTCTGGTTTTGAGCTGTGGAAGGGAGGGAAGGAAAGCAACAAGATAAAAGACACTAGAAAAAGGGAAAAGAGTTAGGGCGTGAGGGCATGTAAAAAAATAGAAAAAGGGAAAAGAGTTAGGGCGTGAGGGCATGTAAAAAAATAGAAAAAGGGAAAAGAGTTAGGGCGTGAGGGCATGTAAAAAAATAGAAAAAAAGTTGTGAAAAGTGAAAAAAAGGAAGCTTGCTGGAGACGATTTTTTTTTTAGCAGCAAAGGAGACAGCACAAGGGCACACAAAAAAGGGAAACAACAATAACAAAAAAAAAAAAAGCCCGCTACTCGCTGCTCCTGTAAAGAATCCAAAGAGGTGGCCGAGAGAGCAGTCAATTACGTGAGAAGAGGTGTCCTGATACCTGAATGAATATAAGAGCGGGTTGAAGGGGAGAGAAAAGGGGCTGATGGGAGGAAGATAAGGTGAGGGAGGAGAAGATGGGAACGATTTATTTTGATGGGAGTGAAGGCGCCTCTGTGTCATTAGTTAACATCCACAAATCTTGCCTTACACAATTAGATCAGTATCCTCTCCCTCTCTCTCTCTCTCTCTCTCTCTGATGGGAATGAAGGCGCCTCTGTGTCATTAGTAAACAACCACAAGTCTTGTCTTACACAATTAGATCAATATCCTCTGGTCTCTCTCTCCACTGCATCATATTTTCCTTTCTTTCTTTAGTTCCTTCTTTTCTTTCTCCTATTTTCTCTTCCTCGTCTGTTTTGTGTTTTCTCTCTTCTTTTTTTTTCTCCTTCCTCCGTTCTTTTCCTGCATCTCTCCCTCCCTCCCTATCTTCTCTCTCTCTCTCTCTCTCGTCGTCATCAGAGAATAGCGTATCCCCAAATGACTCTCACGTCCTTAGCTTCGTACACTTTCAATCGGTGAGGGAACCCAAGAAAAGTAAATCTAGTATTCTTAAAAGTATCGGCACATCAGTTCACCAAGTCTCTCGTAGAAGTTGCTGTGATTTTCAAGGACTGTTTTGTGATCCTGGTGATAGTTTCAAACGACTCCTGCAACACCAACGGGAGAACCACCCATCAAAACCCGGTTAATCTTCTCTGTGGCCTTGGAAAACACTCGTAATAGGAGCCAGACACGTTTGAAAATATGGGCCTTTAATTAACCCGTCTGCTGCGATTGGAACGGATTCGGATTTCACTGGTAGCCTGGTAATATATAGTCCCAGGTCTTTCTCTGTCTCTGTGGTGGATAGTGGAGTGTTTCCCATGTGGTATTGGTATGCTGGATATCCCTTCACTGGTAGCCTGGTAAAATACAGTTCCAGGTCTTTCTCTGTCTCTGTGGTGGATAGTGGAGTGTTTCCCATGTGGTATTGGTATGCTGGATATCCCTTCACTGGTAGCCTGGTAATATATAGTCCCAGGTCTTTCTCTGCCTCCGTGGTGGATAGTGGAGTGTTTCCCACGTGGTATTGGTATGCTGGATATCCCTTCACTGGTAGCCTGGTAATATATAGTCCCAGGTCTTTCTCTGCCTCCGTGGTGGATAGTGGAGTGTTTCCCATGTGGTAATGGTATGCTGGATATCCCTTCACTGGTAGCCTGGTAATATATAGTCCCAGGTCTTTCTCTGTCTCTGTGGTGGATAGTGGAGTGTTTCCCATGTGGTATTGGTATGCTGGATATCCCTTCACTGGTAGCCTGGTAACATATAGTCCCAGGTCTTTCTCTGTCTCTGTGGTGGATAGTGGAGTGTTTCCCATGTGGTATTGGTATGCTGGATATCCCTTCACTGGTAGCCTGGTAATATATAGTCCCAGGTCTTTCTCTGTCTCTGTGGTGGATAGTGGAGTGTTTCCCATGTGGTATTGGTATGCTGGATATCCCTTCACTGGTAGCCTGATAATATATAGTCCCAGGTCTTTCTCTGTCTCTGTGGTAGATAGTGGAGTGTTTCCCATGTGGTATTGGTATGCTGGATATCCCTTCACTGGTAGCCTGGTAACATATAGTCCCAGGTCTTTCTCTGTCTCTGTGGTGGATAGTGGAGTGTTTCCCATGTGGTATTGGTATGCTGGATATCCCTTCACTGGTAGCCTGATAATATATAGTCCCAGGTCTTTCTCTGTCTCTGTGGTGGATAGTGGAGTGTTTCCCATGTGGTATTGGTATGCTGGATATCCCTTCACTGGTAGCCTGGTAATATATAGTCCCAGGTCTTTCTCTGTCTCTGTGGTGGATAGTGGAGTGTTTCCCATGTGGTATTGGTATGCTGGATATCCCTTCACTGGTAGCCTGGTAATATATAGTCCCAGGTCTTTCTCTGTCTCTGTGGTGGATAGTGGAGTGTTTCCCATGTGGTACTGGTATGCTGGATATCCCTTCACTGGTAGCCTGGTAATATATAGTCCCAGGTCTTTCTCTGTCTCTGTGGTGGATAGTGGAGTGTTTCCCTTGTGGTATTGGTATGTTGGATATCCCTTCACTGGTAGCCTGGTTAAATACAGTCCCAGGTCTTTCTCTGTCTCTGTGGTGGATAGTGGAGTGTTTCCCATGTGGTATTGGTATGCTGGATATCCTCTCCCAAGGTGCAGGACTTTACATTTTTCTTCACTGAATTGTAGCAGCCACTTTTTGTTCCATTCCTGTAGCTTGGTGATGTCTTCTCGTAAGAAATCCGCGGTCAAGGGGTTAAGTCTGTCTATCAAAACCTTAACGATGTGGATCAGCCGCGTTCTCCTCCCTGTTTTCTCTAATTAGTCCCGTTTTTCCTTCCAATGAGTGAGCCTTTTGATAGCGCCGTGACGATGGACGCCTTTAATAGAGGTCTTAACAATATGGCTCAGCTGGGTCTTCCTTTACATTGTTTTTTTCGGGTGGGACGACAAAGGACTGCGACGGCGGGTGATAATGATTAGACGCGTAAGAAAGTACGGCGCCCTACTTTTAATAATGAATAGCAGGGAACAACTCCACAATTATTTGCTTTACCTTACCGTGTATTGTGTGTGTGTGTGTGTGTGTGTGTGTGTGTGTGGGTGAAGAAGTTGGGACTGACGTAATTAGGTTCTCTGATGACGACGAGAGAGAGAGAGAGAGAGAGAGAGAGAGAGAGAGAGAGAGAGAGAGAGAGAGAGAGAGAGAGAGAGAGAGAGAGAGAGAGAGAGAGAGAGAGAGAGAGAGAGAGAGAGAGAGAGAGAGAGAGAGAGAGAGAGAGAGAAAAGAGAAAAAGAGAGAGAGAGAGGACAGCATGGGGGAGGCGAAAAGTTTGTTCAGAGTGGAGACTTTCAAGGTTTTTATCGAGTCGCATTTTGAGAGCCACAGTGGGCCGGGGGAAGGTCGGCCAAAGGTGACGGACCGGCGCTGTGATCCACCTCGGCACGGAAACTATTAGGAGTGTTTTTTCGTCTTTCTGAAACTCCGAAATTGACCTATCTTTCGGCCACTCCTCTAACTATTTATAGGAGCAGTGAGTAGCGGGCTTTTTTTCACATTTGTTACCTTTGTTATGCCCTTGAACTGACTCCTCCGCTGTAAAAAAAAGGGATATAGACAAGAATATAAGGCGCCGCGTAATGGTTGAAAGAGGAGCATGAAAAACGGAAAACGTGTGTGTTGAGGTGAGCTTATTCCCACTGTTTCCTTTCTCCCCCTTCACCCAACTCGTCGAAAATGTCCTTATATATAACGTGTGTGTTGAGGTGAGTTCATCCCCACCTGTGATTCCCTTCTCCCCCTTCATCCCCCAACTCGTCGAAAATGTCCTTATATATAGCGTAATGAAAAGACTGACCACTGTAATAGAAATGCCGCAATAATAAAAATGCTTACAAACACAATAGAAATGCCCCAATGATAGAAATGCTTACAAACTCAAAGAAATAATCGTAGTTTGAAAATCGCTTGCAATATAAAAATGCCTGCGATGTAAAAATCTACGCAATCTACAAAAAAAAAGCAATATAAAAATGTCTACTCTATGAAATACATGCTCGCAATATATATGAAAAACGCAAAACAAAGAAAATATACAAATCAGTAACATTTTGAATCCCACGTAAGGTCGCTTTGCTGCGCCCCTCCCACAAAGAGAACAACAGTTTAAAATATAAATGAAAAACGGCCGCAATTTACATTTTTTGGGGAAGCGAACCCGCCGCGCCGACATGACAGCGGCGGCGTGTAGCGAGCCATCCCCTGGGCGCTGACCCGGCACAGCTGACCCCCGAGACCCCCAGGTGACCCTCCCTTCCCTCCCTTTGGCCTCTACGGAACTCCCTCCTTTCCCCTCACATGATACTCCCTCCCCTTCCCTCACATGCCCCTCCTTCCCCTTCTCTCATATCCCCATCCTTCCCCCTCCCTCTCAAGTCCCTTCTTCCCCTCATATGTCCCTCCCTTCTTTCCCCTCACAATTCCGTCCTTCCTCTCCCCTCACATAACCCTCCTTCCCCTACCCCTCACATGATCCTCCTTCCCTTCCCCTCATATGCCCCTCCTTCCCCTTCCCTTACATGCCCCTCCTTCCCCTTCCCTCATATGCCCCTCCTTCCCCTTCCCTCACATGCCCTTCCTCCCCTCCTGCCTCTGTGACCTCGGCGCCATGACCTGTCTCTGCCCTTCATATCAGCTGCACAACGGCGGAAAAGTAAATCAGAACATCACCCAACAACGAGTTCTTTTACATCATACTTTTTTTTCCTCCACCTTTCCCTTCCTTTTCTTTCCTACTCTCAGCTTAACTACATTTCCCTTCCCTGTTCTTTCGTTTCCTTTCCTTTTGTTTCCTTTCCCTCCCTTCACTTTGTTTCCATTTCCTCTCCTCTCGTTTACATCATTTCGTTCCTCTACCTTACCGTTCTTTCTTTTCCTTTCTTTTTCTTTCCTTCTTTCTTGGAGAGAGGCGGGTGGTGGTAGCTGGTGGAGGGAATGAAGGAACTAGAGGGAGAGGGAGTGCTGGGAGATGCAAGGCTCGTGTGTTAAGGGAGGCGGTAGTGAATTGGCTGGAATGAACAGTATCATGAGATGGGAGGAGTGAGAACCGGGGAGAGAATGGAAGAGGAGGCGGAGGAATAACAGGAGGCGGAGGAGGCGGATGAAGATGGGCAGGGAGAGGAGAGGCGCGGAGTCGCTCCAATGCACATTAATCAAGAGGTAATTCGGTTGTCTCAGTCTGCGAGTAATTACCAGCGGCAGCCTCATTATACCGACGGCCTGGAAGGGTTAGAGGGGCGTGCGCGTGCGCGCGTTTGTACTCACCTATGGGCGTCCTCCTGGCGCGCGATGACGGCCGTGTAGCGTCCCTCAGGTCGGTCGCCTGGGGCCTCGGGCCGGCCGGGGCCGCTGTGGCCAGGGGCCACATGGGTGGGTCCGCCGTGGACGGGCCCAGGGTGGGTGGGTCCAGGGTGGGGCTGGAGGTGGGGCGCGGCCACCGGGTGGGGCTGTCCGGCGTGCAGCTGTTGCTGTTGCTGTTGTTGTTGCTGGAGCTGCTGCTGCTGCTGTTGCATCTGCTGCTGCTGCTGCTGCATCTGTTGCTGCAGGGCCTGGTGGTGGTGGGCGTGCTGGGGCTGGTGGGCGGGGGTGTGGGCGTGGGGCGGGTGGGCTGGGTGGTGAGGGTGGTGCTGGTGGTGGGCTGTGGGCGTGGGCGTGGTGGGCGCGGCGGAGGAGGGGCGGGGGCCAGGGCCGGGGGTGCGCGGGGGGCCCGGCGCGCCCCGTCGCTCCACGTCGTACATCGGGTTCTCGATCACGTCTTGGTCGTGCGGCGGCTGGGGCTTCGGCGGACCCCGGAAGTCGTGTCTCGGTCGGTAGTCGTGGAGTCGGTACTCGGGGGGCGCGGGCGGCAGCTCCCGCCGGCGGCACATCTCCAGGACGCCTTCGCGGCCCGACAGGGAGCGGGTTTCGTCGGCCTGTCGGTAGTCGGTGGACTGCCGCAGTCTGGCGGCCTCGCTGGTCGGGAAGATGTCGGAGAGCCTGGAGGTGCGGCCGTCCAGGGAGCCGTACAGGTCGTGGTGGGAGCGGGACCCGGCGCCCACGCCCACGGCTCCTACGCCCACCGCCGCACTTCCGGCCCCGCCGCCGCCGGCCGCGCCACCCACCCCGCCCGCCCCGCCGGCCCCGCCCCGCCCGTCCAAGGTGTTGTACAGCTCCATCAGGCGCGACATCCGTTCTCCGCCGCCCACGCCATAGGTGGCGCGCGCCTCGGGGGTGGGCGGCGGCGGGGGATAGTCAGACATCCTGGGGAAGCGGTCCTGCTGCAGCCTGGGGCCGCGGGCGGAGGGCGTGCGGGTGAAGGGCTCGTCGGGGGTGGGCGGGCCGTAGCCGGCAGCCAGGTCATCGCGCTCCTTGGGCCGGTGGCTGTAGAAGTCTTCCTTGTGCCGCGGGTACAGGTCCTCCAGCTTCTCCGGCAGGTAGTCCCGGGGCGGGTAGTCATGGCGGGGCGGGTGAGGGTCGTGGTGGGGGTAGTCCGGGCGGATGTAGTAGCGGCCACGACCCCCGGGTGCCGTCACCGTCCGCCTGTAGTCATCACCACCATCGGCCTTCACGCCCCCTCCTGTCATCTGCACGCCATGCTTCCCCTGGAACAAGGGAGAGAAACCTGTTACGTCTACGCCACCACACACCGCAGCACAACACAACACAGCACAACACAACAACACAATTCAATACACACACACACACACACACACACACACACACACACACACACACACACACACACACACACACACACACACACACACACACACACACTCGCGCGCTTGTTTTCAAGACAATATCACCGGCGATCAGTATCCGTTAGTTACCCTCGCCT
Organism: Eriocheir sinensis; assembly: GCF_024679095.1. Lineage (NCBI taxonomy): Eukaryota > Metazoa > Arthropoda > Malacostraca > Decapoda > Varunidae > Eriocheir > Eriocheir sinensis. The sequence goes on from NC_066570.1 coordinate 8,599,860, forward strand.
TCCCTCTGCCTCGCCAAGGACCAAGCCGCCCCCTAGTAAGGTTCACATCGTATGTTTCTTTAATGAGACGAGTGAAAAATATACACTTCTTTGGGTCACTGTAAAGAGGGAAGAGCAAGAATAAACCTTGTCATCAAAACCATCAACTTAAGACAGATTAAAGAGACTAGACTTGCAGCCATCAATGGGACGGAAGGTTTTCAGAAGTTTGCGAAAAGTATAAATGGATGTCAGAGGAAGATAGACGAGAAGGAGATCCCAAGAAACTGGCGGATGAGTAAGAGTCTGTACTTCCTTTGCACCGTGTCTTAACCGTACGTGCATGTGTGTGTGTGTGTGTGGGGGGGGGGGGGGTGCAGTGCGTGTTTTCCAGTGTATCGTGTCACCCTGCATGACCTAGTTAGCGGCCCCGAGATAACGAGGACCATGCACCTGACCCCGGCAAACAGACAGACATTCGGATAGACAGAACACCGAAACAAAGAAGGAAAACACTCATGACTGGCAGAAAACAGGGATAGTGTGACGACAGATATATAGATAGATAGATAGAGAGATAGACAGATGACAGAAAACAGGGATAGTGTGACGATAGATAGATAGATAGATAGATGACAAAACAGGGATAGTGTGACGATAGATAGATAGATAGATAGACAGATAGATAGATAGATGACAGAAAACAGGGTGTGACGATATAGATAGATAGATAGATAGATAGATAGATAGATGACAGAAAACAGGGATAGTGTGACGATAGATAGATAGATAGATAGATAGAGAGATAGACAGATGACAGAAAACAGGGATAGTGTGACGATAGATAGATAGATAGAGATAGACAGATGACAGAAAACAGGGATAGTGTGACGATAGATAGATAGATAGAGATAGACAGATGACAGACAACAGGGATAGTGTGACAATAGATAGATGATAGATGAGACGAGATAGACAAGGACATTAGCAAACTGAAGATATAAAGAACACAAAAAAATAACAGGAAAATTCACACACACACATTCACCATACGTACACACATACATACAAATATATTATACACAAATAAACAGACGGAGGGAATAGGCCCTGTTCTCTCTCTCTCTCTCTCTCTCTCTCTCTCTCTCTCTCTCTCTCTCTCTCTCTCTCTCTCTCTCTCGTACTGTGTGTGTATGTGTGTGTGTGTGTGTGTGTGTGTGTGTTTTAATAACATAACACAACGAATAAACACTCAATTTACTGATCCACACACACACACACACACACACACACACACACATAACCTCTCCGCAACAATCTACTTTCTTCTTTGATCCTTAAAGAGACAAAGGGAAACATTAGCCTCTGGGATTGGCCGATATTCTATTTGTGTGTGTGTGTGTGTGTGTGTGTGTGTGTGTGTGTGTGTGTGTGTGTGTGTGTGTGTGTGTGTGTGTGTGTGTGTGTGTGTGTGTGTGTGTGTGTGTGTGTGTGTGTGTGTGTATTGGTTTCTGTATCCTTAGTTTCGTGAGCCATTCTGCCTGTCAGTCTCTGTGTCCTTTCTCTCTCCGTCACTGTCTGTCTGTCTGTCTGTGTATCTCTCTACCTGTTTGTCTGTCTTGCTCTGTATGTATATCTGCTTGCTTGTCTGTCTGTGTCTCTCTCTGCTTGTCCGTCTGTCTGTTTTTGCTTCTTTCTTTCTTTCTTCTTTTCCTTCCTTCCTTCCTTCCTTGCTAGCTCTTTTCCTTTCCTTTCCTTTCCTTTCCCTTCCTTCCTTCCTTCCTTCCTTCCTTCCTTCCTCCCTCCCTCCCTTCCCTTTTTCCCTTCCCTTTCCTTTCCTTTCCTTACCTTTCCTTTCCTTTCCTTTCCTTTCCTTTCCTTTCCTTTTCTCTTCTGTGTCTCAGTCTATATGTCTATGTGTCTGTCTGTGTATGTGTTTTTCTGTTTGGTCCGTCTGTGTCTCTGTCTGTGTGTCCTGTTTGTCTGTCTTTCTCTGTGTGTATATCTGCTTGCTTGTGTGTCTGTGTGTCTCTGCCCGATTGTCTGTTTGTCTGTTTCTGCTTCTTTCTTTTTTTCCTCCCTTCCCTTCCCTTTCCTTTCCTTTCCTTTCCTCTCCTTTCCTTTCCTTTTCTCTGTCTCTGTCTCTGTGTCTTTCTGTTTGGTCCGCCTGTGTCTCTGTCTGTGTGCCCGTGTCTGTCTCCCTCGCCGCCGCTCCCCTCCTGTTGTTCCCCTGAGCGCGAGTTTCCACATCGCCGGACAGGGACAAGTAAAAAGTTTCTTGTGGCGCGGCTTTGGAATACACGGAAAAGTAAATACGAAAAACAAGTAAAGCAGGAAACACTTTGATGGCGGGGACAACAAAAACTAATAATGATGATGATGATGATGATGATGATGAGGAGGAGGAGGAGGAAGAGGAAGGGAAGGGAAGGGAAGGGAGGAGGAGGAGGAGGAAGAGGAAGGGAAGGGAAGGAAAAGGAGGGGGAGGAAAGGAAGGAGGAGGAGGAGGAGGAGGAGGAGGAGGAGGAGAAGGAGATGAAGGACAAGGAGGAGAAAGAAGAAAACTATATTAAAATCGCATACATTTTCTCTCCAGCTGTTCCCTAATCCTTTTCAACGTTTTCCTTTTATTTTTCTTGTTTTCCCTTGAATCATCTTTGTCACGAAATACCACAAGCATTAGTGGCGGGGTTCATTCTCTTTATCATGTAAGTACTTCAGCGACTTGCAAATCAAACTAAAATCTTTTCTCGAGCTGTTTCGTGATCCTTTTCAACGCTTTTCTTTTATTTTCTTGTTTCCCCTCAAATCATTTATGTGGTGTCTCTTTGTCACGAAATACCGCAAGCATCAGTGGCGGGGCTCATTCTCTTTATCATGTAAGTACTTCAGCGACTTGCAAATCAAACTAAAATCCTCAATATCGAATCTGGGTGATGCGAGGAATGTTGGGGGAACTTCATCACCACGACCCACCGCGCAGCCATTCAAAGCACCGGATTATTCAATCGTCTGAAGACTTGCAAATGTCCTTCAACTTCGACACGTGTAAAGTCAAGCAGCGCTAGGTTCGAGGCAGCATCCATACACATACGACCTGCGTGGGAACCTGGGAAGCCGTTGCAAGTCGTAAGTGAGTAATTGGATCTTGGGGTTACAATCAGCGGTGACCTGAAGCAACCATCAATAGAATAGTACGAAGGAGGAAAAAATTGTTACCATGGTTGGGTTCATCGTGAGGAACTTTGAGTGTCAGACGTAAAAAGTAATGGAGAGATTGGTGACCTTCCACTTGACCCAGATGACCCCTGAGGTACCCCAAGCCTGCCCGACTGGTATGTGTTTTCTCTTTCAGGTTTTTGAATAAATTGACTTCCTCGCATAACTTTTTTGCCTCTTAGAAGCTCTGGTGTCACTCGAACATCCGCGGCTCACACACCCACATTTGATAAAGCTTTCGTATATAGAGGTTAAGGTTATTTCCAGGGGTAGTTTTATGAGTCTAGATGTGACCTGAAACCACCATCAATAGGAACAGTATACGTCTGAAGGAGGAACAAAACCCCTGATATCGTGGTCGGGTTCATTGCGAGGAACTTTGAGTGTCAGACGCAAAAAGTTATGACATCCTCGCATAACTTCTTTGACTCGTAGCAGCTCTGGTGTAACATTCTCGAACATTCGCGGCTAACCCACCCACACTGAATAAAGCTTTCGTATATAGAGGTTAAGGTTATTTCCAGGGGTAGTTTTATGAGCCTAGATGTGACCAGAAACCACCATCAATAGGAACAGTGCGTCTGAAGGAGGAAAAAATAAACTAATATCGCGGTCGGGTTCATTGCGAGGAGCTTTGAGTGTCAGTCGCAAAAAGTTATGACATCCTCGCATAACTTTTTTGACTCGTAGAAGCTCTGGTGTAACATTCTCGAACATTCGCGGCTAACCCACCCACACTGAATAAAGCTTTCGTATATAGATGTTAAGGTTATTTCCAGGGGTAGTTTTATGACCCTAGATATGACCTGAAACCACCATCAATAGGAACAGTATACGTCTGAAGGAGGAAAAAAACCCATGATATCGTGGTCGGGTTCATTGCGAGGAACTTTGAGTGTCAATCGCAAAAAGTTATGACATCCTCGCATACCTTTTTTGACTCGTAGTAGCTCTGGTGTCACATTCTCGAACATCCGCGGCTCACACACCCACGTTTGATAAAGCTTTCGTATATAGAGGTTAAGGTTATTTCCAGGGGTAGTTTTATGAGCCTAGATGTGACCAGAAACCACCATCAATAGGAACAGTGCGTCTGAAGGAGGAAAAAATAAACTAATATCGCGGTCAGGTTCATTGCGAGGAACTTTGAGTGTCAGTCGCAAAAAAGTTATGACATCCTCGCATAACTTTTTTGACTCGTAGAAGCTCTGGTGTAACATTCTCGAACATCCGCGGCTCACACACCCACATTGAATAAAGCTTTCGTGTATAGAGGTTAAGGTTATTTCCAGGGGTAGTTTTATGACCCTAGATGTGACCTGAAGCAACCATCAATAGGAACAGTATCCGTCTGAAGGAGGGAAAAAACTGATATCGCGGTCAGGTTCATTGCGAGGAACTTTGAGTGTTAGTCGCAAAAAGTTATGACATCCTCGCAATACCTTTTTGACTCGTAGCATTTCCGGTGTTACATTTTCGAACATCACGACAACTCTCCTCCCGAAATTGACCTCTCTTTCGGCCACCTCTTTCGATTCTTTTTCTTAGGAGCAGCGAGTAGCGGGCTTTTTTATTATTATTGTTTCCTTTTTTTGTGCCCTTGAGCTGTCTCCTTTGTTGTGAAAAAAAATAATAATAAATTCGCGGCTCACCCACCCACACTTGATAAGGCTTTCGTAGAGGTTAAGGTTATTTCCAGGGGTAGTTTTATGAGCCTAGATGTAGTTTGACAAGGCTTCTGCACGCTCGAGAACCTAACTAATGTCCTTTGTGGCGAATACTGGTTGTGAAAGTTGAAAGCGCTCGAGCATACGACCCTGGTCTCAATTACACGGACATGGAGTTTTTTTTATTTATATTTTTTTTACAACAAAGGAGACAGCTCAAGGGCACAAAAAAAGTAAACAATAATAAAAAAAAGCCCGCTACTCGCTGCTCACAAAAAGAATCCAAAGAGGTGGCCGAAAGAGAGGTCAATTTCTACTTTACTTGAGAAGACGGAAATAATAAAGGGTAATACCGAGGAAAATAATATCATTGAAGATCAGTTAACGAAATGCTGTATTCTTATAACGGGGTTCCCTGCGTTAATGACTTCATCTATTCGTCAATCACCTCCATGACTTGCAAAATAGAGTAAAGCACTGATAAGAAAATAAACAAGCAGAGAGATAGTTAAGTAAATGTACAGACAGAGAGGTAAACAGACAGACAGAGAAGTGACCAGAGCCAAAGAGTACTTATAATATGTACTAACCCTGACAGACAGACACAGAAAGATTGAATTCAAAACAGCCGAGGAAGACTCATGTAAACAAGCACAGAAACACACACACACACACACACACACACACACACACACACACACACACACACACACACACACACATACACACACCCGAATGTTCCAGTCACTCCTGTTACAATGGATCAGCCGTCAGAGCGATTTTTAAAGGAGTTCATCGCTTCCAAACTGACGCGCCACGGGAATGCTACCACCGTGGGCACGGCGGAATAAAAAACGACTCAGGCGACCGGAGATGAGACGACTACGAGGAAATTTGATAAAGGTCACCAGGCACCTCAACAAATTCAATAACATCAATCACTCCCAAGTTTTTGAGCTCCAGACTAACCCGATAACGCCGGCCGATTCAAGCGAAGTGATGAAATACATTTATTGGCAAGTTTTCTCGAATATAATCATCCGCCATCGGGCCAACCTTCCTGAAGTAGAAGTCAGTTTGGAAGCGATCAACTCCTTTAACCCGTCCGCTGCGATTGGCACGGATTTCGCCTTCACTGGTAGCCTGGTAACATATGCTCCCAGGTCCTTCTCTGCCTCTGTGGTGGGTAGTGGAGTGTTTCCCATGTGGTATTGGTATGCTGGATTTCCCCTCCCAAGATGCATGACCTCACATTTTTCTTCACTAAATTGTAGCAGCCACTTTTTGTTCTATTCCTGTAGCTTGGTGATGTCTTCTTGTAGGAAATCCGCAGCCAAGGGGTTAAAAATCGCACTCCATTGTGACAGGAGTGACTGGAACATGTGTGTGTGTGTGTGTGTGTGTGTGTGTGTGTGTGTGTGTGTGTGTGTGTGTGTGTGTGTGTGTGTGTGTGTGTCCCTTTCTGTGCTTTTTTTTTTTTGTTTACAGGTAAGGAGACAGTTCAAGGGCGTAAAGAAAAATATTAAAAGAAAAACCCGCTACTTACTGCTCCTGAATAGAGGTCAAAGGAGTGTTTACATAAGTCTTCTTCGGCTGTTTTGAATTTAATCTTTCTGTGTCTGTCTGTCAGGGTTAGTACACATTATAAGTACTCTTCGGCTCTGGTCACTTCTCTGTCTGTCTGTTTATCTCTCTGTCTGAACATTTACTTAACTATCTCCCAGCTTGTTTATTTTCTTATCAGTGCTTAACTCTATTTTGCAGGCCATGGAGGTGATTGACGAATAGATGAAGTCATTAACCCGGTAGCAGCGACGGGCCAAATTTGTGGCTTTACCGTGTACCAGCGATGGGCCAAATTTGTGGCTTTACCGTGTACCAGCGATGGGCCAAATTTGTGGCTTTACCGTGTAGCAGCGATGGGCCAAATTTGTGGCTTTACCGTGTACCAGCGATGGGCCAAATTTGCGGCTTTACCGTGTACCAGCGACGGGCCAAATTTGTGGCTTTACCGTGTACCAGCGATGGGCCAAATTTGCGGCTTTACCGTGTACCAGCGATGGGCCAAATTTGCGGCTTTACCGTGTACCAGCGATGGGCCAAATTTCTGCCATGATATAAACCTTCCAAAATAGATGATGCATAAACTGATCACACATGCGTTGATATATATTATGAAATGGTTTGCGTGAGTGATGATTCATTCTCATTATTTTACTTAGATGGGCCTTTAACCTAAGCTAACCTAACCTAACCTAACCTAACCTAACCTAACCTAACCTAAGAAACATGACCCCCGCAGCTACCGGGTAAACGCAGGCAACCCCGTTATAAGCCAACAGCATTTCGTTCACTCATCTTCAATGTTATTATTTTTTTCAGTATTTTCCTTTATTATTTTCGTCTCCTCAAGTTGCTTCTCTCCGTTTCTCTCTTTTCCTCTCTTCCTCAATCTCTCCTTTTCCATTTTTCCTCCTCACTTCTCTCTCTCTCTCTCTCTCTCTCTCTCTCTCTCTCTCTCTCTCTCTCTCCTTTATTGGCTTTTTACCTCTTTTCTTTAATCCTTCTCTCCCCCTTAATACCTCCATGTTCTCTCCCTTCTCTCTCTTTACCTCCTTTCTTCCTTCTCACCCTCCTTCTCCATCTGCTCCTCTCCTTTCATCCCTCCCTCCCTTCCCCTCCTCTCTCCACTTCTCCCTTTTCCTCCCTCCGCCCCTCCTCCCTCCTCCCTCCCTCTAGGACGGAAAATATTTAGTGTTACCTTGGGGAGAGAACAGAAAAAAAGGACGCCGATGCACACGTTGTAAAAATGGCGAGAGAGAGAGAGAGAGAGAGCACCTCATTAAAGCTTTATCTTTATACATTTTAAAAGGATAAAAAGACTTGGCAATGTCCTCTTTGTTGACTCTCTCTCTCTCTCTCTCTCTCTCCCTCCATCACCACTACCACTACCACCTCCACTACCGCCACCGCCACCACCACCACCACCACCACCACCGCCGCCGCCACTTTAGAGTTTCGTATCTCACCGGCGTGGCGTTCAGTACAGCTAGGGCGGTTAGTATGACAGTTTAGTACTCTCTCTCTATTCCTTTTTTTCTTATTTGTCATCACCTTTAGGGACCTTAGTAAAAAGATGAGTGGTGGTGGTGGTGGTGGTGGTGGTTTGGGGGCGTTGGTGTTGTTAATTGTTGTTGTTGTTGTTGATGTTGTTGTTGTTGCTGGCGTTGTTATTATTGTTGTTGGCGTGGCTAGTGCTCTTGTTGTTGTTGTTGTTAGTTATGGTAATGATGATGCTGTTTTTGTTGTTGTTGATGGCTGTGGTGGTGGTGGGTTACATAACTTCCTTTATTCAGTAACAGCCTCATCAATAAGGCCAGCGGCGGTATGGGAGCAGAGTGGTGGTGGTGGAGGAGGTGGTGGTGGAGGTGGTGGTGGTGGTGGCGGTAGTGATTGTGGTGGTGTTGGTGTTGTTAATATTGCCTCTTGTGGTGGAGGTGGTGGTGGTGGTCGCGGTGCTGCCTAGGGAACAGTTAATTCACCCCTAGCATAACTTTCCTCCCCCAGCAAGCAAAGGGTCGGGGAATCGTAACTCCTTGTCTCTGTGAAGGCGAAGCGAGGCGAGGCGGCGCTGTGGTCGAGGCAACTCCTCCAAGAATAATGAGAAGGTGTTGAGGAAAAATAAATAGTTAGATGGTAATTTACTCTCCTTTACTACATCGAAACTTCTCTAATGAATTGAAGGAGAAATAATGTAAAATGAGTTGTGGTAGTCACGTAACTTTCCTCTTACAAGAAATAGAAAATAAAGATTGAATTAAGATGTTTGTTGTGGTAGGTTGCTAACTTTCTTGCTTCCTGTATAGTGCTGGGTGTTCTCTCTCTCTCTCTCTCTCTCTCTCTCTCTCTCTCTCTCTCTCTCTCACACACACACACACACACACACACACACACCAAGATAATGTTAAGGGGGTGACATACCTTTACATCACATTAAAGAAAGTGGTTCAAGATAGTATTTTAAGGTGGTAGGTTACTTTCTCTCTTCCTGTATAGTGCTGGGTGTGAAGCAAGGCAAGATAATGTAAAAGTGGTGACATAACTTAGCCATCACATTAAAGAAAGTAGTGCAAGAGAGTATTATGGAGGCCGGTCACTTTGCTTTCTTGCTTAATCTTTTACTGTAGCTTCCCTTGTACTGATGAAGGAAAGTAAGTGAGGGAAGCGAAGAAAAGTAAGATAGCGTTCTGATGATGGGTTATTCCTCCTATCTTCATATTAGCCTTCCTTGAATTGATAAAGAAATAAGAGTAGGATAACGTTCTGGTGTTATCACAAGAGCAACGTTTTCCTCAGAACAATAGAAACGGAGCGTGTTAAGGGAATGGTAAGGTGGTGAGGCGAGTGTTATTTAATTCACGGTAACCTTCCCGACTGCCAGTAATAACAGTGAGTGCATGTAGTTGGTGGTTTGTCTAATATGATTTTATGTAAACTTTCTCCTCCATCGATAAAGAGAACGAAGAAGATGGAGAAGAAGAAGAAGAAGAAGAAGAAAAAGAAGAAGAAGAAGAAGAAGAAGAAGAAGAAGACGAAAACGGAAAGGGAGAAGGAGGAGAAGGAAAAGGAGAAAAAGAAGAAGAAGAAGAAGAAGAAGAAGAAAAATACAAAAAAGAGGTAGACCGTATACGTGGTAGAAGAATATCCTGCTTCCTCCACTCTTCCCGGATTAAAGGCTGGTGGAAAATAATATAAAAGCGTCGTGCTCGTGTGCTACTTCTTCATGCTCACTTTTCCCTTCCACCAATAAAGAGGAAGTGTGGAAAGAAAACTTGGTGGTGGTGGTGGTGGTTTTGGGTTGCTTTTAAAACCTCCACTTCATCGTAACGTTTCTCTACCGCCAATAAAAAAGTTTAAAAAATGTAGCCGTGGTGGGTTTGCTCCTCTTTGCTTCACCGTAACTTTTCCTTCCCACTAATAAAGACCAAGTGAGGGAAGAAAAGTGTTGGTGCGGGGTGGTGCGGGGTGGTGGTGGTGCGGGGCGGTGGTGGTGCGGGGTGGTGGTGCGGGGTGGTGGTGGTGCCGGGTGGTGGTGGTGGTGCGGGGTGGCGGTGGTGCGGGGTGGTGGTGGTGGTGAGGGTGGATGGTGGTGGTGCGGGGTGGTGGTGGTGAGGGTGGGTGGTGGTGGCGGTGGTAGGTTTCTATTTCCCTGACCGTATTTTTTCTCCCCCTCCAGGACGCGTGCTACAAAAGGGCTGTGGTGGGCGACGTAACTTTCCTCTGCCGTAACTTTTCCCTCGCCAGTAAAATGAACGGCAAAGAAAAACTCGCGGTAAGATCTCGGTGTTTAATTACTGAGAAAAATCGGACGCTAGAGTTTGGATGATCTCAAATTTCGCATTATCGGAGAAGGTGTTCTGTTGCTGCAGGCACGCGGCGAGGGGCTGCCCGGGTGCTCTTTACTGCACTGAAACCTTTGGTGCTCCCACAAGAACACACTACTCACGAAAAGTTGCGTGGAGGTTGTGACACATTACTGCTTGATAAATGACGTGCAGGTAATAGAGTTATGGCAGAGTACTGGATCAGTTTCAATACTGTCTCCTGTTCATATCACCGCACCGCCTGGCGAGCGTCGTGCAAACACATTCTACAAAAGGGCGTGAACGCTCACTCAGTTCTATTGTAGCCTTTCATTCCTGACTTCCCCGTAACACAGGAAATTGTTTTCAGGAAAGAAAAAAATATAATCCACAAATTGGTTGGTATTATATCAACACGAATATGTCACCGAGACAGTACCTAAAAACGTGAAAGTAAATGAGATATCAATAGAAAAATGTTCAAGTGGCTAATTTGAGCTGAACAGAAATGTTTAGTGAAGGAAATACCTAAAAACTGCAATAACTCAAACAAATTAAGTGGAGAGCGAGAAAATAGACTAAATGTAACCATTCCAACTGGAAAGGCTTGGCGACGCCTGGAATACGGAAGCAGCCGCCGCCCCGCTCGTCCCTGGGACGGGCGGGGCGTGGGGACGGGACGCACAGGCCAGGCACTTCCTTCCGTCCTTCCCTGCAGCAGCACCTCAACTTGTACCGTGCGTGGGGAGCCCGTGTAACTAGCCACAACCACACACAAGATATTCTCTCTCTCTCTCTCTCTCTCTCTCTCTCTCTCTCTCTCTCTCTCTCTCTCTCAGGACAGTAAGACGGACAAAAATACGACCTAATGAGGGAAATGGAGAAAACTTGTACGGACTTAGCCAGGCAAAAAGTTGTCCCTGGGGAGGATGAACCCGAGAAGACCAAGGTAATAATAACCGTAATGATAATGATGAGACTGATGATAATGATGATAATAAGAATAAGGATAACAATAACAACGATGATAATAATAATGGAAAATAATAATGATACCAATAATAATAAAAACAATGACAAAATAAGGAGATCCCAACCTACAGTCCCACACAGCCTTCCACTTCCCCTGCCAGACGAAGACGAAGACGGAGAGGGAGAAGGAGGAGAAGGAAAAGAAGAAGAAGAAGACAAAACACCACCACCTACACCTCGCCCCCCTCACCCTGCCACCCACACCCCTGCCAACATCACGTTCCCTACCACACTCACCAAGCTTCCCACGCGCCTGTAGCACCCACGTCTAATCCCCCTCCCCCCTCACCCCGGCACCCACACCAACACAGGGGATAAGGCATTCAAGGAGCAAACCAATGAAAGTTGAAAAAAGGAAAAAAAAAAGAGGAACAATCAGAGAGGAGAGCAGAAAACGGGAGGGGGAAGAGGAGGAGGAGGAGGAGGAGAAGGAGGAGGAGGAAGAGGAGGAGGAGAAAAATGATGATGAGAAAGAAGAAAAAGAGAAGCTAAATATCAGGAGGAGATGGAGGAGGAGGAGGAGGAGGAGGAGGAGCAGGAGGAGGAGGAAGAAGAGAAGAAGGAAAAAATTAAGTTGGAGGAAGAGGAACAGGAGGAGGTATTTGAGAGGAGGAGGAGGAGGAGGAAGAGATGGAGGAAGAGAAGAAGGAAAAAATAAAATAAGTTGGAGGAAGAGGAACAGGAGGAGGAATTTGAGAGGAGGAGGAGGAGGAAGAGATGGAGGAGGAGGAATAAAAGCTGGAGGAGGAGGAGGAGGAATAGGAAGTAGGAAGGAGTGGTCGACAAGAGGGAGATGAATAAGAAACAGGAGAGGAGGAAAACAAGGGGAGGGAAAATGGAGAACAGGGAAATGGAGGGAGGAGAGGGAGGAGGGAAGGAGGAAAAATAGAAGGGGGAGGAGAGGAGAGGAGGAAGGAGAGGAGGAAGAGGAAGAGAGAGAGAGAGGAGAGAGAGAGAGAGAGAGAGAGAGAGAGAGAGAGAGAGAGAGAGAGAGAGAGAGAGAGAGAGAGAGAGAGAGAGAGAGAGAGAGAGAGAGAGAGAGAGAGAGAGAGAGAGAGAGAGAGAGAGAGAGAGAGAGAGAGAGAGAGAGAGAGAGAGAGAGAGAGAGAGAGAGAGAGAGAGAGAGAGAGAGAGAGAGAGAGAGAGAGAGAGAGAGAGAGAGAGAGAGAGAGAGAGAGAGAGAGAGAGAGAGAGAGAGAGAGAGAGAGAGAGAGAGAGAGAGAGAGAGAGAGAGAGAGAGAGAGAGAGAACGACAAGGAAGCGCAGGGGCAGTATCAGAGAAAGGAAAAAAAGAAAGATTAAAACAAAACAAAAGAAGAAAATGAAATAAGGAAAAAAACAACTAAAACGTGAAAAAACACACACCCCAATTATATGGATTCCAATACCAATTTTTGCCTGGGTATGGATTCTGACCCCAATTATATGGATTCTGACACCAATTTTTGCCTGGGTATGGATTCTGACCCCAAATATATGGATTCTGACACCAATTTTTGCCTGGGTATGGATTCTGACCCCAATTATATAGATTCCAACACCAATTTTTGCCTGGGTATGGATTCTGACCCCAATTATATGGATTCTGACACCAATTTTTGCCTGGGTATAGATTCTGACCCAAATTATATGGATTCTGACACCAATTTTTGCCTGGGTATGGATTCTGACCCCAAATATATGGATTCCAACACCAATTTTTGCCTGGGTATGGATTCTGACCCCAATTATATGGATTCCAATACCAATTTTTGCTTGGGTATGGATTCTGACCCCAATTATATGGATTTTAACACCAATTTTTGCCTGGGTATGGATTCTGACCCCAAATATATGGATTCCAATACCAATTTTTGCCTGGGTATGGATTCTGACCCCAAATATATGGATTCCAATACCAATTTTTGTCTGGGTATGAATTCTGACCCCAAATATATGGATTTTAACACCAATTTTTGCCTGGGTATGGATTCTGACCCGTACAGACTTATAGAAAAGCTAACACACATAGGAAGAAAGATACACACTTCGATACATACATTCATTCATACACACACACAGACAAATACACTGTCATACAAAAAGACATGGATACAGACACAGAGGCAGAGAGTGACAAAGGCAAACACACACACACACACACACACACACACACACACACACACACACACACACACACACACACACAGAAAAAAAAACTAGAAAGAAAACCCCCCAGCTAAACACACACACACACACACACACACACACACACACACACATATACACAGAAAAAAAACAAGTAGAAAGAAAAAAACCCAGCCAAACACACACACACACACACACACACACACACACACACACACACACAACTAGAAAAAACGAACAGACAAAAACAGCAAACACAGACAGACAGACAGACGGACAGACAAGGCGTGAAAGACAGCCCTCCCTCACCCACTTAATCCCTTCCCCCTTCCCCCCTCCTCACACAACAGCAGGAGGCGGCGGCAGTGAACAACAGCGACACAACAGCAGTCCGCGGCAGACGCATGAGGAGGAGCGAGTTAAAAGGAACCAATGGAGGGGAAAAACACATTAAGGCCTCGTCAATGAGTCACACGGCCGGGCGGGAGAGGATGGAGGAGGCGGGGAAGGGGAGGGGGGGGAAGAGGAGGAAAATGGGGGAGAAGGGAGGAAGAGAAGGGTGCCAGGAGGTTAGGAGACTGAGGGAGAGGAGGATGAGAAAGGGGAGGGATGATAAAGAGAAGGGGAGGTCAAGAGAAGGGGAGAATGGGAGAAAGGAGAGAGAGAGAACTGTGAAGTATAGGAGTGGGGGAGAAAGGAGGGAGGGAAAGGGACCAAAAGGGAGGAGTATGGGAGGTAGGGAGGATGTAGAGAAGGGGGCCAGAAAGGAGAAGGATGAAGGGAGGAAGAAGGAAGAGAAGGAGCCCAGGAAGTTATAGAAATGGGGGAGAGAGGAGGAAGGGAAAGGGACCAAGAGGGAGGAGAGTGAGAGGAAGGCATGATGGAGAGAAGGGGGTCAGGAAGGAGGAGGATGAGGGGAGGAAGGAGGGAGCGAAGGGGGGCAGGAGGTCAGGAGAATAGGGGAGAAAAAAGGAAGAGAAGGGAGAGAAAGGAGGATGAGAAGAGGGACAGGAGGTCAGGAGGGTGAAAGGGCTGGTGAGGGCTGAGGAATGGGCTGGGTCTGGGTCATAGTTTGGATATGGGGCTGCAATTGAACTGGAAATGGGGTTACATACGGGAATGGGGTTGGTATGGGACTGAAATGAAGGCTGGAAATGGGGATTGGGGTTGGGCTAGGACTGGGATTTGGATATGGGACTGGAGTTGGGTTGGGCCTTTTTGTTTCCCGGACTGGGGTTGGTTTGGGACTGAAATGAAGGCTGGAAATGGGGCTTGGGGTTGGGCTAGGACTGGGATTTGGATATGGGACTGGAGTTGGGTTGGGCCTTTTTGTTTCCCCGGACTGGGGTTGGTTTGGGACTTGGGTTGGGTTGAGTCATCTTTTTCTAGGACTTGGGTTGTAATGGGACTGGAAATGGGGAAGGAAATGGGTTTGTGTCTGCTACTGGAACTGGAGGTGATGATGTTGAGACTGAGACTGATGCAGGGAATGGGGCTGGGGTCGTTGAAGGGGCTGAGGTTGGTATTGTCAGATGCTCCCACCCCTCAAACCAACTATTTATATGAGGGAGGGTAGCAGGGCGGTAAGGGAGGATAGCAGGGCGGTGAGGGAGTGTAGCAGGGCGGTGAAGGAGGGTAGCAGGGCGGTCGGAGAGGATAGCAGGGCGGTGAGGGAGGATAGCAGGGCGGTGAGGGAGGATAGCAGGGCGGTGAGGGAGGATAGCAGGGCGGTGAGGGAGGATAGCAGGGCGGTGAGGGAGGATAGCAGGGCGGTGAGGGAGGATAGCAAGGCGGTGAGGGAGGATAGCAGGGCGGTCGGAGAGGATAGCAGGGCGGTGAGGGAGGATAGCAGGGCTTTGAGGGAGGATAGCAGGGCGGTGAGGGAGGATAGCAGGGCGGTGAGGGAGGATAGCAGGGCGGTGAGGGAGGATAGCAGGGCGGTCGGAGAGGATAGCAGGGCGGTGAGGGAGGATAGCAGGGCTTTGAGGGAGGATAGCAGGGCGGTGAGGGAGGATAGCAGGGCGGTGAGGGAGGATAGCAGGGCGGTCAGGGAGGATAGCAGGGCGGTGAGGGAGGATAGCAGGGCGGTGAGGGAGGATAGCAGGGCGGTGAGGGAGGATAGCAGGGCGGTCAGGGAGGATAGCAGGGCGGTGAGGGAGGATAGCAGGGCGGTATAGTAGGGGAAGGTAGCAGGGAGAGAGGTTAGCACGGTGGAAGGATAGGTGGATGGTAGGTTAGCAGGGCGGTGTGGTAGGGTGGGTGGGTGGTAGAGTAGCAAGCAGGCAGGGTAGCGGGCGGTGTGGTAGGGTGGGTGGGTGGTGTGGTCGGTGGGTGGTAGAGTAGCAAGCAGGGAGGTTAGCGGGCGGTGTGGTCGGGTGGGTGGGTGGTGTGGTCGGTGGGTGGTAGGGTGGCAAGCAGGGAGGGTAGCGGGACGGTGTGGTAGGGTGGGTGGGTGGGTGGTGTGGGCGGTGGGTGGGGTAGCAGACGACTTGTTATGAGGAACCCCCCGCTCTGGTTGGCCGGCGGCATGTATTGATCAAATGTACTGCTGCTGTCCTGCTTCTGTTATAGTCGCCTGCTGCTTCTCCGGCCGCTGTTGCTGTTATTCTTCTTCATATTACGCTAGTCTGTTCACATATGCTGTCCTGATGCTGTTAAACCCTAAGCTGTTACTACTTGATATTGGGCCAGTTTCACAGTTCCCCATGATCGGTTAGTAAGCTCCCAAACCAATATCTGAGCCTTCGAAATTTCCTTGTATAGTGTCTGGTGTTTATATTTAAGTTCACAAATTTGATGAAACTATACTAGAAAAGTCTTGTGTATTTAGTGTGGCATCGAAGACCTCCCCATTTTGGATTGTATGGGATTCTATAGTTTGGTTCGGGATGTTACGAAGACACTGTGAAATCGGCTCATTATGCTGGCGTGTTCTGCTTTACCCGCTGTTGCTGTTATGCTTATTATGCTTGTTTGTTCCACTTCAATATGCTGTGTCCTGCTTGTCATGGCCGTCTGCTGTAACTACTTCTGCTGACACCCGTTTTAGTATGTTGGTCTGTTCTACTCCTTAACTCCTCTACAGTATGCTCGCCTGCTGTTGATTATACTGCTAGCTTGTTCAGTTCCCCTTATATTCTCCTGTTTCTGTTGCTTTCGTTCTTATAATCATGCTAACCCTTCCAATCTGCTTTCTGGGCACTGTTATATATCTGCTGTCTCGGTTTCTATAATTATGGGAGCGTATTTCATTCTGTTTTCCGTGTGTTGTATTTCTCTTGTAGTCCTTTGTGTTTGTGTGCTACGTTTTGCTAGTGTGTTGCTGGTGTTGCGTTGCTTATGTTGATGGTGTTTGTGTTTGCAGTTTTCTTTCTCATCGTTTTCATGGCAGACTATATTGTACCACTGATTCTGCGGGTCATGTTAAGGCTAAGTAATCGTGTTCATGGAGGTGGTGGTGGTAGTGATGGTGGTGGTATTGGTGGTGGTGGTGGTGGAGTTTCCCATAATGAACATGTCCTGAGGTTGTTCTTTGTCTTCTTCTTCTCCTCCTCCTCCTCCTCCTCCTCCTCCTCTTCCTCCTCCTTCTGCCGTTGTCACTTCCCGTCTGATGCACGCTTCTCCACCCGTCAACATGTCCGTCTCTCTGCCTTTTATATATATTTCTCTCTCTCTCTCTCTTTCTCTCTCTCTCTCCGCTGTGGCCCCCCGACGAGTACCCTTCATGGCCTCTCACTCCTCTTCCTTTCCTCCAACTTCTCTCCCTTCAGTCTCTCCATTCCTCCATTCTTCCCCTTCCTCTCTCTTCCCTCCATCTTCCTCTCCCTTCCCTCCGACTTTCCTTCATTCCTTCTTCCTATTTCCCCGTTTCTCCCTTCTTGGCCGACTTTCCTTCCTTCCTCCTTCTTCTTCCTACTTTCCTTCCTTCCTGCCTCTGCTCCTCTCTCCTTTCTCTCCTTTCCTTAAATCTCAAAATCCATCCCTTCTTCTTTCTCTCTATTTTCATTCGTTCTACCGTCTAACTATTCATCTTCCTCCTCCTCCTTCCATTCATCGTTCTTCTGTTTCCTTCATTCATTCATTCATCTTCCTCCTCCTCCTTCCATTCATCGTTCTTCTTTTTTCTTCCTTCATTCACTCATCTTCCTCCTCCTCCTTCCATTCATCCTTCTTCTTCTTCCTTCCTTCTTTCACTCGTCTTTCCGTCTAGCCATTCATCTGTCACTCTCTTCATCCATTCTACTCCTTCCTCCTCCTTTCTCCTTTCATTCACCTCCTCTTTCCGTTCCTGCACCCTGCCTTTCCTTTCTTCCTTTTTATTAGGTTCGCCATTTATCTTCCTCCTTTCTCTCAGTCTCTCCATCTATCCTTTGTTTTTCTTTTTTTGCTCTTTTAATCCTTACCTTAGTCATTCCATTCATTATTCTCCTTCCGTTTATTCACATTTATCATTCTTGGTTACTCCAGTTATTCATTTTTCTCTTCCTCTCTCTCTCTCTCTCTTTACACTCCTTTCATTCTTTATTCCATTTCACCTTCAAGTCTTTGTTTTCCTTCTTCTTTTTCATATTCTTCCCTCCATTTCTCTATTCATCCTCCTTCCTCTTATTTTCATCAGAATTATCTCTCGTTTCATCCTTTCCTTTCTCCTTTCATTTCTCTTTTCTTCTCATTCTTTATTTTCCTTTCTCTTTTCTTCTTTCTTTCTTTTCCTTTCTCTTTTCTTCTTTCTTTTCCTTTCTCTTTCCTTTCTCTTTTCTTGCCTTTTTTTCTTTTCCTTTCTATTTCATTTCTCTTTTCTTCTCTTTCTTTCGTTTCCTTTCTCTTTTCTTCTCTTTCTTGCTTCGTATTTACACCTTTCCCTTCCCTCTATCCATCTTTCGACTTTTCTTCCTCTCTTTACATCAATCTTCTACCTCCATCTTTCCCCTTCTTCCTCGTTCCTCCATCCCTCCCTCCCCATTCATTCCTCCATTCTTCCTTCCATCCCTCCGTTCGAGCCCCGCCGCGTCTCTACAGTACCATAAGCCCACATGTTCCTCCCTCACACGTCTGCCCATCGAAGACTCGCGCGCTTATTCACGTCTGAGGCGAAATTGTGGAGGAAGTCGAGTCAGCTACTTCATCATCCCTCCCTTCGCCCTTCCTTCCATCGCTCGCCACATTACGAATTCAATTTCTTTTCCCGGTTTCTCAATATCCGGCAAAACCAGCCTGGTACACACACACACACACACACACACACACACACACACACACACATATACACACTTATTCAAACATACACTCACGCTACAACACCAGAAGCATTAACAACACACACACACACACACACACACACACACACACACACACACACACACACACACACACACACACACACACACACACACACACACACACACACACAAAGGTCGCCACTTCGCCCATGACAACACGTTCACTTCAGGATATAAAAAAAGGGAGCCCAAAACGTTCCTCGCTCCTGCCCGGCAAACGTCTGCTAAACTCTGGCTTTCGGCGGTCCGGTTATGAGTTCCTTTGTAGTTCAGCGGCTGAATCGAGGCCGGTTTGCTGAGACCACCTCGACCCATCTTTCTTCTGGGGACTTTTTTTTGGTGGGACGAACGAAAATATCAACCAAAACTATTCCGTCATCTAGAACGTTATGTTGGGGACCTTAAAGCCTGGATAATTATATAATCTGCTGCTGACATTACGAAGAATTTGCCGGAGTGACGGTGTTTAAATAGGCGTGCGAGGATATCAACCAAAATTATTCCGTCAGTTAAAACGATATTATGGGGAATAGTGTTATGAGAGAAGAATCTATTGGTGATATTAAGGAAAATTTGCTTGATTGTGTTTAAATAGGCATACAAGAATATTAGCCAAAGTTGTTCCGTCAGGTTGAGCGTTATTATGAGGGATACGAGAGACCCTGAAGCCGGAATAAACTATTGTTGACATTGTGGAAAATTTGCCTGATTGACCGTGTTAGAAAAGAGCACGAGAATATCAGCTAAAACTATTACGTCAGTTAAACGCTATTATGGGGAACAGTGTCATGAGGGAAGGATCTATTGCTGATATTAAGGAAAATTTGCTTGAAAGACTGTGTTTAAATAGGCATACATGAATATCAGCCAAAGTTGTTCCGTCAGGTTAAGCGTTATTATGAGGGATATGAACACCGTCGCCAGGTCATCGTACTCAGAGCATAGTATTTACCGGTTTCTGACGCCTAACTATTGCCAAGAAACATCAGGATCTAACTTTTTTAACGAGAACTATAAATGAGTTTCGTTGTTGGAGCCCAGAAGACAGTTTTGGGGTAGGAAGTCGGGAAATATAAGCGGCTGAGTACGACAATCTGGCAACGTTGGATATGAGAGACCGTGAAGCCTGAATAAAAAATTGTTGACATTATGGAAAACTTGCCTGATTGACCGTGTTTAGACAAGCGTACGAGGATATCAGCTAAAACTATTACGTCAGTTGGGGCGTTAACAATAACTCTCCTCCCTTTAATAGAACAAAAAATATATATACAGGAAATGGAAAAAGAGGAGAAAAATGAGTAAAAGAGGAGGAGGAGGAGGAGGAACAGAGAAGAGAGGAGGAGGAGAAGGAAAGAGGAGGATGCATGTTATTATGGGAAACTGTTATAAGAGGAACCTAAGGCCTAATAATCTACAGTTGACATTATGGAAAGATCTTGATTGTTAGTGTTTATATTGACACAAGAAAATATCAGCTAAAAGTATACCGTCAGTTAGAGTATTATTATAGGAAACTGTTATAAGAGGAACCTCAAGCCTGTATAATCTACTGTTAACATTATTGAAGGTTCTTGATTGATAGTGTTTAAGTTGACGTTTTGGAAGGTTCTTGATTGAGTGTTTAAATGACATGCGAAAATATCAGCCAAAATGATATCGTCAATTAGAATATCATTATGAGAAACTGTTATAGAGGTCCCTAAAGCCTGAATAATCTACTGTTAACATTATTGAAGGTTCTTGATTGATAGTGTTTAAATTGACATGCAAGAATATCAACCAAAATTATACCGTCAGTTAGAATATTATTATGAGAAACTGTTATAAAAGGTCCTTAAAGCCTGAATAATCTACTGTTAACATTATTGAAGGTTCTTGATTGATAGTGTTTAAATTGACGTTTTGGAAGGTTCTTGATTGAGTGTTTAAATTGACATGCGAAAATATCAGCCAAAATGATATCGTCAATTAGAATATCATTATGAGAAACTGTTATAAAAGGTCCTTAAAGCCTGAATAATCTACTGTTAACATTATGGAAAGTACTTGATTGATAGTGTTTAAATTGACATAGGAAAATATCAGCCAAAATTATACCGTCAGTTAGAATATTATTATAGGAAGCTGTTATAAGAGGAACCTCAAGCCTGAATAATCTACTGTTAACATTATGGAAAGTACTTGATTGATAGTGTTTAAATTGACATGCGAGAATATGAACCAAAATTATACCGTCAGTTAGAGTATTATTATGGGAAACTGTTATAAAAGGACCCTTACGCCTGAATAATCTACTGTTAACATTATGGAAGGTTCTTGATCGATAGTGTTTAAGTTGACGTTTAGGAAGGTTCTTGATTGATAGTGTTTAAATTGACATGCAAGAATATCAACCAAAATTATACCGTCAGTTAGAGTATTATTATGAGAAACTGTTATAAGAGGAACCTCAAGCCTGTATAATCTACTGTTAACATTATTGAAGGTTCTTGATTGATAGTGTTTAAATTGACGTTTTGGAAGGTTCTTGATTGATAGTGTTTAAATTGACGTTTAGGAAGGTTCTTGATTGATAGTGTTTATATTGACATGCGAAAATATCAGCCAAAATGATATCGTCAATTAGAATATCATTATGAGAAACTGTTATAAAAGGACCCTTAAGCCTGAATAATCTACTGTTCACATTATGGAAAGTACTTGATTGATAGTGTTTAAATTGACATACGAAAATATCAGCCAAAATTATACCGTCAGTTAGAGTATTATTATGGGAAACTGTTATAAGAGGAACCTCAAGCCTGTATAATCTACTGTTAACATTATTGAAGGTTCTTGATTGATAGTGTTTAAATTGACGTTTTGGAAGGTTCTTGATTGATAGTGTTTAAATTGACATGCGAAAATATCAACCAAAATTATACCGTCAGTTAGAATATTATTATGAGAAACTGTTATAAGAGGTCCATAAAGCCTGTATAATCTACTGTTCACATTATGGAAAGTACTTGATTGATAGTGTTTAAATTGACATGCGAGAATATCAACCAAAATTATACCGTCAGTTAGAGTATTATTATAGGAAACTGTTATAAGAGGAACCTCAAGCCTGTATAATCTACTGTTAACATTATTGAAGGTTCTTGATTGATAGTGTTTAAACTGACATGCGAAAATATCAGCCAAAATGTTATCGTCAATTAGAATATCATTATGGGAAACTGTTATAAAAGGTCCCTAAAGCCTGAATAATCTACTGTTGACATTATGGAAAGTACTTGATTGATAGTGTTTATATTGACACAAGAAAATATCAGCTAAAAATATACCGTCAATTAGAATATCATTATTAGAAACTGTTATAAGAGGTCCCTAAAGCCTGAATAATCTACTGTTGACATTATGGAAGGTTCTTGATTGACAGTGTTTATATTGACATGCGAGAATATCAGCCAAAATTATACCGTCAGTTAGAATATTATTATGGGAAACTGTTTTAAGGGGGACCTGAGACCCTGAAAAGTCCACATCCTAACACCGTCTCCTCCTCCTTCACCACCACCACCACCACCTCCTTGAGCTGTCCCCTTTGTTGTAAAAAAAAAAAAGAAAACACGAAAACATCAACCACAAGTATCCTGTCAGTTAGGAGTGCTATTGAGGGGAACGAGGTTAAAAGAGAACGTTAAAATCTGTAAATCTACGAACATCATTGAATATTTGGTTGAATGACGGTGTTTTAACCCGGTAGTAGCGACGGGCCAAATTTGTGGCTTTACCGTGTACCAGCGACGGGCCAAATTTGTGGCTTTACCGTGTACCAGCGACGGGCCAAATTTGTGGCTTTACCGTGTACCAGCGACGGGCCAAATTTGTGGCTTTACCGTGTACCAGCGACGGGCCAAATTTGTGGCTTTACCGTGTACCAGCGACGGGCCCAATTTGTGGCTTTACCGTGTACCAGCGACGGGCCAAATTTTACCGTGTACCAGCGACGGGCCAAATTTGTGGCTTTGCCGTGTACCAACGACGGGCCAAATTTGTGGCTTTACCGTGTACCAACGACGGGCCAAATTTGTGGCTTTACCGTGTACCAGCGACGGGCCAAATTTGTGGCTTTACCGTGTACCAACGACGGGCCAAATTTGTGGCTTTACCGTGTACCAGCGACGGGCCAAATTTGTGGCTTTACCGTGTACCAGCGACAGGCCAAATTTGTGGCTTTACCGTGTACCAGCGACGGGCCAAATTTGTGGCTTTACCGTGTACCAGCGACGGGCCAAATTTGTGGCTTTACCGTGTACCAGCGAAGGGCCAAATTTGTGGCTTTACCGTGTACCAGCGACGGCTAAATTTGGCTTTACCGTGTACCAACGACGGCCAATTTTGTGGCTTTACCGTGTACCAGCGACGGGCCAAATTTGTGGCTTTACCGTGTACCAGCGACGGGCCAAATTTGTGGCTTTACCGTGTACCAGCGACGGACCACATTTTTGCCATGACATTAACCCCCAAAATAGATGATGCATAAACTGATCACAAATGCGTTTATATATATAATGAAGTGGTTTGCGAGAGCGATATTTTTTAATTAATTCGCTTGGAGGGGCCTTTAAGAAACATGATCCCCGAAGCTACCGGGTTAAAATGACACACGAAAGTAACAGCCTAGGGATATCCTCGGTTAGAAGGCTATTAAAGGCAATGGGTTATAAAAGGACCTTAAAACCTGAACGTCTACGAACATTATGGGAGGTATTACAAGCCACTTTCGCTTCTCACATTATCTATTTCTAAAGGTCAAAGAAGGGGTCAATCGGGTTCTAATGAGTGTTTCTACAGGTTCACGGTACAGAGGAAGGGTCACACTATCACCAGGGTCATACAACTACTCCTGGAAATGCCCACAATGCCTACGAAAGCCTTGTCAAATGAGTGTTTCTTTAGGTTCACGGTACAGAGGAAGGGTCACACTACCACCAGGGTCATAGAATTACTCCTGGAAATGCCCACAACTCCTACGAAAGCCTTGTCAAATGAGTGTTTCTTTAGGTTCAGGGTATAGAGGAAGGGTCACACTACCACCAGGGTCATACAACTACTCCTGGAAATGCCCACAACTCCTACGAAAGCCTTGTCAAATGAGTGTTTCTTTAGGTTCACGGTACAGAGGAAGGGTCACACTACCACCAGGGTCATACAACTACTCCTGGAAATGCCCACAACTCCTACGAAAGCCTTGTCAAATGAGTGTTTCTTTAGGTTCACGGTACAGAGGAAGGGTCACACTACCACCAGGGTCATAGAACTACTCCTGGAAATGCCCACAACTCCTACGAAAGCCTTGTCAAATGAGTGTTTCTTTAGGTTCAGGGTATAGAGGAAGGGTCACACTACCACCAGGGTCATAGAACTACTCCTGGAAATGCCCACAACTCCTACGAAAGCCTTGTCAAATTAGTGTTTCTTTAGGTTCACGGTACAGAGGAAGGGTCACACTACCACCAGGGTCATAGAACTACTCCTGGAAATGCCCACAACTCCTACGAAAGCCTTGTCAAATATGTGTTCTTGGCCGATGAAATGTCTTAAAATACGACCCTATGCCTCATATCAACTACTTTATTTTCTTTATTATTTACGTATTTACTTTTATTTACCAACTACTATATTTCCAAGGTCGAAAAGTAGATTAGTCAGATTCTCATGAGTGTTTTTGAGTTTCAGAAGCCTTGTCAAACTATCACTAGGCTCATAAACCTACGCATGGAAATACCAACACAACCTATCCCAGCCTGTGTCAGACCCGAAAGTTTAGAAAATGGACCTCAACTTCGTCACAAGGCAACGTTCACTCAAAGTTCCGTAAATTCTCAGCTGTTTAACGTTCTCTAATATTCCGTCCCTTACATCAACTACTTTATTTTCTTTATTATTTACTTATTTACTTTTATTCATCAACTACTGTATTTCCAAGGTCGAGAAGGAGATTAGTCAGATTCTAATGAGTGTTTTTCAGTTTCAGAAGCCTTGTCAAACTATCACTAGTCTCATAAACCTACGCATGGAAATACCAACACAACCTATCCCAGCCTGTGTCAGACCCGAACTTTTAGGAAATGGTCCTCAACCTCGTCACAGGCCAACGTTCACTCAAAGTTCCGTAAATTCTCGGCTGTTTAACGTCCTCTGATATTCCTGTCAAACTATCACTAGGCTCATAAACCTACGCATGGAAATACCAACACAACCTATCCCGGCCTGCGTCAGACCCGAAGTTTTAGAAAATGGACCTTAACCCGCGTCACAAGCCAACGTTCACTCAAAGTCCGTAAATTCTCGGCTGTTCAACGTTCTCTAATATTCCCGTTCTCCCGAGCAGCGCAGCGTTCACTCAGCGTCCTAAATTGCCGGCAGCTTAACGCCCCCTAATATTCCCTTTTCTTCCTAATTGTGTTCAAAGTCCGTAAATTCTCAGCTGTTTAACGTCCCCTAATATTGTTTTTCTCCCTTGCAGCGCAGCGTTCACTCAGCGTCCTAAATTGCCAGCAGCTTAACGCCCCCTAATATTCCCTTTTCTTCCTAATTGTGTTCACAGTCCGTAAATTCTCAGGTGTTTAACGTCTCCTAATATTCCTTTTCTCCCTTGCAGCGTTTTGAGGCAGCACGTTATGGCTGTTACTCTCGTTTGCCAGTTACAACAGTCACGGGAGCAATGAGTCTGTTTGTGTCCCTCATCGGGCGACCACAATTGCGCCGCTGCCTGTCTCTGCTCACCTCTTCAAGGGTCACACAGAACTCTCCTCCCCCCTCGCCTCGTCCCCCTCAAGCACACTTTTCCTCTCATCTTTATTGTCTTCCACGTCGAGGATAAGTAAGAGGAGCATAAGAAGGAGAACCCAGAGAAAGAGGAAGAAGAAAAAAGGGGAGAGGAAAGGGAAGGTTGGGGAACGAGGATAAAGAGGAGGAAGTAAACTGGAAATACGGAAAGAAAGATAACCATAAGAAGGAAAACCCAGAGAAAGAGGAAGAAGAAATAAGGAAGAGGAAAGGGAAGGTTGGGGAAGGAGGAGAAAGAGGAGGAAGTAAATTGGAAAAACGGAAAGAAAGATAATAAAAGAGGAAGAAAAGAGCGCCCTCCTTCCTCCTTCCCTGGCACCATATGAGCAACAACAAGGTGGAGAGGAGTTGAGGATAAAATATTCAGCTGTTTGGAGATTTTCTAATAACGGTCTTAGATTATTTTTTCGCGAGTGTGTGTGTGTGTGTGTGTGTGTGTGTGTGTGTGTGTGTGTGTGTGTGTGTGTGTGTGTGTGAGAGAGGGGGGGCGTAGCGGGGGGGGGGGGGGTACGTGACACAATTAGCGGGATTAAGAAACTTTCACGTCTAGCCGAGTTCTCTTGCAACACAACATCAGGAGGCGCGCCAGACGTCCTGAGCCTCTGGTAAGTGGGCGCCGTAAAAGTGTTTAGCCCAATGCGTCATCATCCCTCGTCATCGTAAATCCGCTGCAGGACAAGAATCTCCCGACGTTTTCCCTTTGTCTTCCTCTCTCCGTCCTGCGCCAGCGAGGTCTTAAATTCAACACTCTGCCTTGTTCATTGTTTTTTTTTGTTTAATTGCATCAGAGAAAGCAGCCAAGGGGAGATGATTTTATTTACAGTAACTAATCGCGTCTCTGCACTGTCTCCATTGCCAACCACCCCAAGCGCTGTAGTGCCGAAAAGTTCCTGCTCGCTATTGTAAACAAGTCACGTGATCAGAACGACACAACAAAGGGATGACGAGTTTATGGGAGGAGGAAGAAGAGGACGAAGATAACGAGGAAGAGGATAAGGAGGAGGAGGAAAACGAGGGCAAGGAGGATAAATAGAAGGAGTAGGAGGAGGAGGATAAAGGGATGAACGAGGAGAAACTGGAAGAAGACAAAGGGAGATAGAAGAGGAAGATAAGGAGGAAGAGGATAAGGAGGAGGAAAGCGAGGGCAAGGAGGATAAATAGAAGGAGTAGGAGGAGGAGGAGGATAAAGAGATGAACGAGGAGAAACAGGAAGAAGACAAAGAGAAATAAAATAATAAAATGGGAGATAGAAGAAGAAGAGGAAGATAACGAGGAGGAGGATAAGGAGAAGGAAAACGAGGGCAAGGAGGATAAATAGAAGGAGTAGGAGGAGGAGGATAAAGGGATGAACGAGGAGAAATTGGAAGAAGACAAAAAGATGATGAATTAATGGAAGATAGAAGAAGAAAAGGAAGATAAGGAGGAAGAGGATAAGGAGGAGGAGGAAAACGAGGGCAAGGAGGACAAGTAGGAGGCATAAGGAGAGTAAAGAGGAGAGCAAGG
Organism: Eriocheir sinensis; assembly: GCF_024679095.1. NCBI lineage: Eukaryota > Metazoa > Arthropoda > Malacostraca > Decapoda > Varunidae > Eriocheir > Eriocheir sinensis. Next base: position 8,626,872 of record NC_066570.1, read on the forward strand.
AAGAGGAGACAAGACAAAGAGATGAAGAATTTATTGAAGGAGGAGGAAGAGGACGAAGATAAGGAGGAGGAAGAGGATAAGGAGGAGGAGGAAAACGAGGGCAAAGAGGACAAGTAGGAGGCGTAAGGAGAGTATAGAGGAGAGCAAGGAAGAGGAGACAAGACAAAGAGATGAAGAATTTATTGAAGGAGGAGGAAGAGGACGAAGATAAGGAGGAAGAGGATAAGGAGGAGGAGGAAAACGAGGGCAAAGAGGACAAGTAGGAGGCGTAAGGAGAGTAAAGAGGAGAGCAAGGAAGAGGAGACAAGACAAAGAGATGAAGAATTTATTGAAGGAGGAGGAGAGGAGGAGGAGGACGAAGATAAGGAGGAGGAGGAAAACGAGGGCAAAGAGGACAAGTAGGAGGCGTAAGGAGAGTAAAGAGGAGAGCAAGGAAGAGGAGACAAGACAAAGAGATGACGATTTTATTGGAGGAGGAGGAGAGGAGGAGGAGGACGAAGATAAGGAGGAGGAGGATAAGGAGGAGGAGGAAAACGAGGGCAAGGAGGACAAGTAGGAGGCATAAGGAGAGTAAAGAGGAGAGCAAGGAAGAGGAGACAAGACAAAGAGATGACGATTTTATTGAAGGAGGAGGAAGAGGACGAAGATAAGGAGGAAGAGGATAAGGAGGAAGAGGAAAACGAGGGCAAGGAGGATAAATAGAAGGAGTAGGAGGAGGATAAAGAGAAGAACGAGGAGAAACAGGAAGAAGACAAAGGGAGATAGAAGAGGAAAATGGGAGATAGAAGAAGAAGAGGAGGAAGATACCGAGGAAGAGGATAACGAGGAGGAGGAAAACGAGGGGGGGGAGGGAAGGATAAGGAGGAGGTGGAGTAGGGTGAGGAGGAGGAGGAGGAGGAGGAGGAGGAGAAGGAGGAGGAGGGTGAGGAGGAGGAGGAGGAGGAGGAGGAGGAGGAGGAGGAGGAGGAGGAGGAGGAGGAGAAGGAGGAGGAGGGTGAGGAGGAGGAGGAGAAGGAGGAGGAGGGTGAGGAGGAGGAGGAGGAGGAGGAGGAGGAGGAAAACGAGGGGGGAGAAGGATAAGGGGGAGGAGGAGTAGGGTGAGGAGGAGGAGGAGGAGGAGGAAGAGGAGGAGGAGGAGAAACAGGAAGACAAAGAGATGACGAATTTATGGCAGAGGGAAGAAGAGGTCGAGCATAACGAGGCACTGTATTAGGAGGAGGAGGAGGAGGAGGAGGAGGATAAAGAGGAAGAGGATAAGGAGGATGAGTAGGATAAGTAAGAGGAGGATAAGAAGGAGAACCAGAAGAAACAGGAAGAAGAAAATGATGGAAAATAGAAATAACAATAGAAAGAGGAAGAGGAAAATAGGGGAGAGGAAAGGGAAAGGAGGAAAACGGAAGAGGAAAATAGGGGAGAGGAAAAGGAAGGTAGGAAAACGAATGGAAAGAGGAAGAGGAAAATAGGGGAGAGGAAAGGGAAGGGAGGAAAACGAATGGAAAGAGGAAGAGGAAAATAGGGGAGAGGAAAGGGAAGGGAGGAAAACGAATAGAAAGAGGAAGAGGAAAATAGGGAAGAGGAAAGGGAAGGGAGGAAAACGGAAGAGGAAAATAGGGCAGAGAAAAAGGAAGGTAGGAAAACGAGGAGAAACAGGAGGTAGAAAATAGGAAAAAGGCGAAGGAAGAAACAGCAGGAGGACGTAAAAGAACGGCCTCCTCCTTCCTCCTTCCCTCGACAGCATCTGAGCAACAACAATGTGGAGAGGAGTTGAGGATAAAATATTCATCTGTTCGGAGATTAACTCGTGGCTGAGGAGTAGCAGGAGGAGGAGGAGGAGGAGGAGGAGGAATTCGTTCACTAAATCTTGAAAGCTTTGTGGTAGCATCTGTCGTACGTTGGAGGAGGAGGAGGAAGAGGAAGAGGAGGAAGAGGAGGAGGAGGAGGAGGAAAGACAAACAGTGATGCAAGAGGTGGAGGGGAAGAGGAAAGGAGGTGTGATTAGTCGGAGTGCGTGGGAGGAAAGTTGAGGGAGGGAGGGAAGGTGGGAGGGAGGAGATTGAAGATAAGGAAGTGGAGGAAAAGGTTAACGGGAAGGAGGAGAAACAGGAAGGAAGATAAGGAGGAGGAAGAGGCATGATAAGGTGATAAGGAGGAAGGGGAGGCAAGGAGAAGGAAAGGAGGAGCTAGAAGGAGAAGAGAAGGAAGATACAGAATAAGGAGGAGGGAAGAAGATGAAAAGAAAGAAACCGTAGAAGCAGAAGAAGGAGGGAAGAGGAAGAGAAGGAAGATATAGACGAGGGAGGAGGAGGAAGAGGAAGAGGAGGTCGTTTGTTAAGGGAGGTGAGGGCTGAGTTATTTTCCTTGTTAATGAAGCAGTCTGTCACCTGTGTCTTGGAGCGCCAGCAGGTCAGGTCACACCCAAACCTGTACCCAACCTGAACCCATGATTGATCTTATTTACCTTACCTCTCTATACTGACACCTCCTCCTCGCATATTCTGACCCTACACTTGTTGGTGGTAGTGAGTGTTCTAAGCGCTAATTGGTTCACGGATAGTGGTACGATATGTATAATTTAACAATAGAAGGACGAGGACAGACACTGGAAGATAAACGAGTAACAAGAATGGTTAACAATGAAGACGCGACACAACAGACAGGGTGACGAGGACAGCGACATTGAAAAGACATAGACGGCACAGGAGATACAAGACGAGGGGAGACGAAAACATTGCACACGAATACACTTAACGAGTCTGTGCTGCAGCGCCCCATTTTCTTGTACCCAACCTGAACCCTTAATTGACCTTCTTTATCTTCCTCCTCCTCGCATATTCTGACCCTATACTCAACACTTCTCTCTAGTTCTAACTCCAACAGTATTCAATCACATCTGTACCCAACTTGACCTCGTGATTGCATTTCTTTATCTTCCTTTTCTGTACCGTCACCTCGTAATCCCATATTCTGATCCAATACTCAACACTTCGCACTAGTCCTAACTCCAACAGCATTCAATCACATCTGTACCCAACTTGAACCCGTGATTGCATTTCTTTATCTTCCTTTTCTGTACCGTCACCTCGTAGCCACATTCTTAATCCTATATCTCGAACTCTTTACTAGATTTCAACCCAACAGTATTCTACCTCCATCCCACGTCACCTAACCATGTAGCCTTACCATCATCGATATTTCACATTCCGTCAGTTACATATCGTCACCTCGACCCGACATATTTCTCATTCTTTACCTCACGCTTCTCAATTGATCTCACCCCAGTAGTATTCTATCTCCATCCTACATCCCTGAGCTATGTGGCTTTATCAATTTCGGTACTCAACATGACGCCACATCCCGTCACCTCGAACCCACATATCGTCACCCTCATAAAATAATCGCCTAAGTCATTTTTCAGCGAGTTCCAGGTTTTTGTCTACATCAATTTTTCAACATGTGACGCCCATTTATGTATAGTTGCCTTCGTCATTCAGGGTTTGAGTGTACTAGACTTAACCTTTTCATTTCCGCCTAAATCTTAAGACAAATGAGATAATGACAGTTTTTTTTCGGATTTCCTGTAAAGTAGAAAATAATGACTTTGTCGGTTTGTTTATGAAGGTGACGATATTCCTGATCCAATACTACACACTCCTTACTCGATTTCATCTCAACAGTATTCTATCTCCTTCCCATATCGCTTAACTATGTACCCTTACCGACATTTGTACTCCTCATTTCTCACTAAACAACACACATTTCCCTTATCTCCATTCCAAGTTTCACTCTCCACCCGTCTCCATTCCATTTTCATACAACATTTAAATTATATACATCTATTTTCAACATTTATGCTCCACATTACACACTCTACGACACATATATACCCTAACTCCATCCTACGTCCCTATATTCGTTATTCCACATTCCTCTTTCCCTTCATTTCCTTTCAATTTCCATTCCTATTTGCGATCACCCATTTCTAACCCGTTCAGATTTTAATCTCGGGAGATCTCCACCCCGATTTCACTTATTTTCTTCCCTCTGTTATTCCCATACCTATTAAACCCCTGATCATAAACTGGAAAACCCACACCTTACACTTCTTTAACCCGTCCGCTGCGAATGGCACGGATTTGGCTTTCACTGGTAGCCTGGTAACATACACTCCCAGGTCTTTTTCTGCCTCTGTGGTGGATAGTGAAGTGTTTCCCATGTGGTATTGGTATGCTGGATATCCCCTCCCAAGGTACATGACTACATTTTTCTTCATTGAATTGTAGCAGCCACTTTTTGTTCCATTCCTGAAGCTTGTTGATGTCTTCTTGTAGGAAATCCGTAGTCAAGGGGTTAAATTTACCTCAAAGAACACTCTAAGTCCATGCTACCCCTATAACCTTTTCTCACACTCCTAAACACAGAGAACAAAGACCACACTCTCCACCTCTTAATTTTTAACCTTACATCGAACACTTCTTAGCCTTCACCTCCACATCGAACACTTCTTATTCTTTACCTTCCATGGAACACTTTTTCAAATGATTACCCCGCACACTCTCCGCCCATAGTTCTTTCTCAATCCCTAACAACACAAAACAAACCCCACATCCCACTCTTTTTCATCCCACATTGAACACCTCTTATTCTTTACCTTCCACGGAACGCTTCTTCAAATGGTCACCCCGCACACTCTCCGCCCATAGTCCTTTCCCAATCCCTAACAACACTAAACAAACCCTACTTCCCAGTCTTTTTTTCATCCCGCATCGAACACTTCTTATTCTTTACCTTCCACGGAACGCTTCTTCAAATGGTCACCCCGCACACTCTACGCCTATAGTCCTTTTCCAGTCCCTAACAACACTAAACAAACCCTACTTCCCACTCTTTTTTTCATCCTGCATCGAGCACTTCTTATTCTTTATCTTCCACGGAACGCTTCTTCAAATGGTCACCCCGCACACTCTACGCCCATATTCCTTTCCCAATCCCTAACAACACAAAACAAACCCTACTTCCCACTCTTTTTTTCATCCCACATCGAACACTTCTTATTCTTTATCATCCACGGAACACTTCTTCAAATGGTCACCTCGCAAATTCTACGCCCATAGTCCTTTCCCAATCCCTAACAACACTAAACAAACCCTACTTCCCACTCTTTTTTTCATCCCGCATCGAGCACTTTTTATTTTTTCCCTCCAACCGATCGCTTCTCAGAATAGGTACCTCCCACACTTTACGCCCATGTTACCTCCAGTACTCTTTCCCAACCCACAACCACACAGAACAAAGTGAACATTCCGAACACTTCCCACAATAGTCACCCCACACACTTCACGACTATTATCCCGTCCTTATCCCCCCCCACCCTCCCCACACCACCTACAGTCTCCATCCTTCAAGTTAACCGCCCTCCCCTTCAGATAAAAACTCATCCCTACGAGCACACACAAAACGGAGGGCGCCTTTTTATACGCCATTTCCCCAGTACAAAATTGGCCATTCAGAGCTGCCCGCCGCCATACCTATTCATTTCCCATTACGCGAGTGAACAGTTTACAAAATTCCCCGATCCACCCACGGCCTTTGAAACACATCATCTGAAGCACACACACACACACACACACACACACACACACACACACACACACCAAGAGAAATATCCCATTAATAAATTCCAAAAAAGGAGCACACACACACACACACACACACACACACACACACACACACACACACACACACACACACACACACACACACACACACACACACACACACACAAAACCCCCTCCCCTCTACACACACGCAATACAGCAACAATAAATTCCTGATAACCCAGCGAACAGCCACGGACCATCGGGGGCATTCAGCGGCCCCTCCGTCAACCCTCTGGTAGTTGCACGGAAAACTGGCGGCTGTAAGGCTGTAGTGTTCCTCGGGGATGTGAAGGTAGCATTGTGTTGCCTGTGGCGGTGGTATAGAAGGAGGAAGAAGTGGAGAAGAGGAGGAGAAGCAAAAGGATGAGGATGATAGTGAGGTGGAGGAGATGGAGGAGATGGAGACATGAAAGAAAAGGCAACATAAAACCTGTTGGTTCATTACGAGGCTGCCTGGTTTAGTGAGTTCATCTCGTGGTCAGCCCTTTCAGTGACCTGTGGAACATATTAAAGCATATTTGTAAGTACGTGCGGGGACGTTCAGTTCATCCCTGACGCAAAAAAGTGACGATCAATGTGATTCTTTAAGGAGTTGATCGTTTTCGCATTAACTACTTCTGCAGGAAAGTTGTTACAGTGTCGGATGACTCTGTTGGAGAAATAACACCTGTCGATATCTGTACTGCGTTATCTTGTTTTAAATGTTCGACCAATGTTTCAAGCTCTCGTGTTAGTTTTGGGTACGAAAATATTAGAGAGATCGACGTTACTGAACTTGTTTAAGTATTTTAAGACCTGTATCAAATTCCCCTGCAATCGTGTCTTTCCCAACGTAAACAGGTTGAATCGACGGAGTTGTTTTCATATGGTTGTGTCCTCAACGATGGAATTATTTTTGTAGCGCATCTCTGGACTCTTTCGGGTTATTCATCGTCCTAGTAAATAAAGAGCCAGAACTGCACTGCGTATTCCAGGCGAGGTCTCACTAATGAGTTATACAAAGGCAACATTACTCCCGGCGTCTTACACTCGAAATTCTTCGCTATAAACCCGAACGTAGTGTTAGCTTTTTAAAGATATTCCGTGTTTTGTGTGTTTAGTCACTGCTGATAGTGGCCCCGAAGTCTGTTTCCTCATGTACGAGTTGTAGTGGCTCCCCACTCATATTCTAAGCATGGTTACTTTATGGCTTCAAGATGTGTGATTCTGAACATGTCAAAGTTGAAAAACATTTACCATTTTTCATACCGGCTGAGGTCTTTCCGAATGATTTAGCACTCAGCAGCTTTGAGGGTCTTCCACCAAATTTTGTGCCGTCGGCAATTTAGAAACAGTGATTTTTAGTTCTAATTCCAGATCATTGATATTATAAGAATATAAGAAGATATAATAAGAAGTTTACGCCCCAGCACTGACCCCTGTGGCTCTCCGATAGTGACCACGTGAGCAACCCTGAACTCTGCCCTTCAAGTAAAAATCGTTGTTTTCTGTCAGTAATCCAACCTCTCATCCAAGCTGTGAGATTGTCTCCTGAACTTGTTGAATGATGTTTCTTAAGGACGAGGTGGAGGAGGAGGAGGAAGAGGAGAAGGGGGTAAAGAAGAACCAAGAGCAGGAAGTGGAGGTAAAATGTGAAGAAAAGGAAGAGCAAGAAGAGAAGGATCAAGAGGAGAAGGAGCAAAAGGAGGAGGAGTCGTTAATATGATGAGGAGCAGCAGGAGGAGGAGGAGGAGGGGGAGGGTGTGGTATTAAGGAGGCTTGTGGGGCTGGGCAAGGGTGTGGTGGAGGGGGGAAGGTGGGTGGTGATGAATGGGTATGTGGAGTTATATAAACGGAGAGGGTGCCGGCGAGGTAGCAGCGGGAGGGCAATGGCGATGAATCAAGTTGTGAGGAGGAGACGGCGTGCATGTTTGAATATGTATATGTATGTGTATGAATGTATGAACGCATGTATGTATGTATGCGGGTTGTAAGTATGTATGCCGATATTTACATGTGTATTTTTGCGCCCATGAATACAAATGGTGATGTATTTGCGTGCGTGCGGCAAATATGCAGACATACACGAAGCAACAATAAAAGACCCAAGACATACGAGGCTGTACAGGCATACATCATGTTGATAGCGGGACGGCCTTGGACACACACACACACACACACACACACACACACACACACACACAGCCCCCCACTCCCCCCCACCACACACAGCTGAAGACCCGGATTTAAGGGCGTTTGGAAAGCTTTTACGCGAATGAAAGGAGAATCGAAGACAAGGAGGAGGAGGGAGTTCAATCACACCACTGGGAAAGATAGAGATAGATAGATAGGCAAAGATACACAGAGGCAGGGATGCATGGAGGGAGGGAGGGAGGGCGGGAGGGAGAGAGGGAAGGAGGGACGGGAAGGGCGCGACAGAACCAATTAACGGAGCTGCCCACGTATATATAGAGCGAGACAGGTGAATTTCGTTTCCCTTCCAACCCTCCTACAGCCTCCTCTCTCTTTCTCCCTATGTTTACACCTGCTCTCTCTCTCTCTCTCTCTCTCTCTCTCTCTCTCTCTCTCTCTCTCTCTCTCTAAACTTACATTGTAGTACACAACAAACCAATGTCTTAGCAAACAGTCGGCCGACCGAACATGAACGAGAAATATATATCTGTTTGAGTACTTTTCAAGGCTTAAAATGACACTTTCCCTCGTGCATTATTTCAAAAGCCAATTATACACGTTCACTATATGTTTATCATCACTAGTGGTGTGGGGCATGTTCCTCGGCACCTGTGAGCCGCCACTTTCAGCTGCTGGGTGGACATTTCCCTCACTGTTGGCACTGCTGCAGTGAACGTGTTCCACAGGCGGGACACTCTGGAGGTGAAGGTCCTCTGGTGCTGGCTAGCGCGTGACCTCGGCACCCCGACCTGCTCGTGGCTGGAGAGTACCGTTCTCGTATCTCTCACAGCCGCTCGCGCGGGGAGCCTCAGCCTCGCCAGGTGTGGTACTCCTTGTACCTGGGCCTTGTGGAACACCACCAACGCAGCGACGTCCCAGGGGTGGTCCAGAGTATCCAGGGGTGTCATATCCTGAAGCTGGGGGTTGTTCTCCTCTAAGAGCCGCTGCGCACGTCGTTCCACCTTGTCCAGTCTCTGCAGGTGTGTGGCCGCGCTGGACATCCAGGTCAGAGCCTCGTACTCAAGGTAGGGTCTTACCTGAGCCTTGTAGAGCATAATTCCACGCTTTTCAAGGAAATTCGCCACTCTACGAAGGGCAGAGATACGGAGGGAGACTTGGTGGGCGACGTGTTTCAGGTGGCGGTCGAAGCGCAGCTCCGAGGATCCTGACGTAATCCTGGAGCGAGAGGGTGACGGAGCCAAACATCACCCTTCCTTCGACAGCTTGTGTGGCTGCCGGGGACCGAGAGATCACCATCGCCTGGGTCTTCTCAGGAGCAAAGTTCACCTGCCAGCGCTCCCCCCACTCCCTTTCAAGCGTAGTTGCTGGTTGACGTCAGAAGCCGCTTGCTGGCTATCTAGGCGTGGGTAGGAGAGGGAGAGCGTGCAGTCGTCAGCGTATGCAAAAACTGCTGGCAGCCTCCTGAGAAGGTCGTCAATGTACAGATCTCTCTCTCTCTCTCTCTCTCTCTCTCTCTCTCTCTCTCTCTCTCTCTCTCTCAAGAACACCTCCACAAAAATGTTCCTTTCTTCTCAGCGTAACAGCCTCGAGAAAGTGTTTTGAATTATGTAAGAGCTAAAAAATGTCCTTCACTATAATGGGTAGGGGAAAATCTGAAAATGATGGGCAGCAAAAAATGTCCTTCCAAATTATGGGTGGCGAAAAATGTCCCTCAAGATAATGGGTGGGGGAAATGTCCAAAATAACGGGCGGGAAAAATGTCCCTGAGTGAACATTTCGAGAGACTAAAACGTCTCCTTCAATCTATAGGCTTAAAAAATGGTGGTAAAAGAAAAGTAGGATAATTTGGTTTGGTTAGAAGCGAAATGTTTTCCAATAAGCTAATCAGGGAGATAATAAACTCTCCGCTCCTACGTTAATTACCTGAAAAAAACGTGACCATGAATTAATTACAAGTGACAGAGTAACTCGACGTGTGTTGTCGGCACAAAGTTCCTTATAATCATACTATAATACTGAGTTAGGATTGGAGGCAGGAGGAAGAAACTTGGAAAGATAGGCAGCTGAAAGCTTTTTGGTCCATAACGAGGCTGTCCACTTTAATGATTCAATCGCTCGCCAAGCACTCCACTGACCTGCAGAACAGATTAAAGCACTTCGGTAGAAACGTTCAGTTTATTTCTGAAGCAACAAAGCGATGGTCAGTATGACTTTCAAAGTATTCGAAAGTTTTCAGCCTAACTACTTCTGCAGGAAGGTTGTTCCACTGGCGGATGACTCAGTTTGATGAAAAGGACTGCGGCCAATGACTGTACCACATCACCTTGCTTGAATCGGTAAACCGTTTCGCCTACTTCTTGGATTAGTTTGGAGCGCAAAAAGCTTGGAGAGATCGACGTTACCAAATTTCTTCAGGTAATTGAAGATCAGTATTAAATATCGTTGCAAGCGTCTCTTCCACCGTAAAGACGGTGCGTCGCTTGAGTCGTTCTTCATACGGCTCAGCCCTCAAGGGTGGCATAGTTTTCGTAGCGCGTCGCTGTACTCTCTCCAGTAATTGAATGACCTCCTTGTAATTAGGGTTCACTGCCCAATTTCCACTCTTTATTAGACCAGTTTTTGTTCCTCTCCATCCCACAGTTTATTCAGTTAAGGTTTCATTCCCTTTAAGAATATAATTGCCAGCGCCTATCTGTTCCCCATTCCAATCTCTTTCCAGCTTAGTTTCTATTTCCTTTCAGGTGAGCTCGTGTGCCTTTTTAAGCTTGATTCAGTCTCCTTTCATATGAACCTGCTTTTTATTCCTATTCAGCCTCATTCCAGTTCTTTTTTGTTCACAATTCCCAGCTCTTTTCAGTCTACTCTTTACGTTTCTTTTTTAGCCTCAGATCCTCTTCCCTTTCACTTCCAAATATTCACTCTTTCAGCCCAAATCCTAATCCTCTACAATCCCTTTTTTCACTCCTTTACCATTACAATTCCCACTCCCACAGCCATTCAACCTACCTGCTGCCTGTCCCCCGTCCCCGGTTCCTTTATATTCCTTTACATACAGCCAGTAATTACCATTCAGAAATCATTCGAGTTTTTCATTGGGATTAAAGCGGAGTGTGTGTGTGGGGGGGGGGAGGGGGAGGTTCCAAAGTGGATTCAAGGGAGGGGAGGAAGGTGGGGAGATGGAGGAAATATGTGAGTGGAGAGAGATGGAGGGAGGGAGGAGATGGGAATGCATGGGAGTGAAAGAAAGGGGAGGGAGGGAAGCGGTGGTACAGTGGAAGGAGGTGGAGGGAGGGAAACGGTTGTGCTACAGTGGAAGGAAGTGGAGGGAGGAAACGGTTGTGCTACAGTGGAAGGAAGTGGAGGGAGGAAAACGGTTGTGCTACAGTGGAAGGAAGTGGAGGGAAGGAAACGGTTGTGCTACAGTGGAAGGAAGTGGAGGTGGAAACGGTTGTGCTACAGTGGAAGGAAGTGGAGGGAGGAAAACGGTTGTGCTACAGTGGAAGGAAGTGGAGGGAGGGAAACGGTTGTGCTACAGTGGAAGGAGGTGGAGGGAGGAAACGGTGGTGCTACAGTGGAAGGAAGTGGAGGGAAGGAAACGGTGCTACAGTGGAAGGAAGTGGAGGGAGGAAACGGTTGTGCTACAGTGGAAGGAAGTGGAGGGAGGAAACGGTTGTGCTACAGTGGAAGGAAGTGGAGGGAGGAAACGGTTGTGCTACAGTGGAAGGAGGTGGAGGGAAGGAAACGGTTGTGCTA
>NC_066570.1:8648414-8680914 GCF_024679095.1 Eriocheir sinensis
TTTACTGCCCGGCCGCCGCTCTCAGGGACCTCCTTTAGTGGGTTTTATTGTTTCTATTCGTTGGTCTTTCATGACAGCATACATTAACCCGTCCGCTATGATTGGCACGGATTTTGCCTTCACTAGTAGCCTGGTAACATATGCAGGTCGTACTCTGCCTCTGTGGTGGATAGTGGAGTGTTTCCCATGTGGTATTGGTATGCTGGATATCCATTCACTGGTAGCCTGGTAATATATAGTCCCAGGTCTTTCTCTGTCTCTGTGGTGGATAGTGGAGTGTTTCCCATGTGGTATTGGTATGCTGGATATCCCTTCACTGGTAGCCTGATAATATATAGTCCCAGGTCTTTCTCTGTCTCTGTGGTGGATAGTGGAGTGTTTCCCATGTGGTATTGGTGTGCTGGATATCCCTTCACTGGTAGCCTGGTAATATATAGTCCCAGGTCTTTCTCTGTCTCTGTGGTGGATAGTGGAGTGTTTCCCATGTGGTATTGGTATGCTGGATATCCCTTCACTGGTAGCCTGGTAATATATAGCCCCAGGTCTTTCTCTGTCTCTGTGGTGGATAGTGGAGTGTTTCCCATGTGGTATTGGTATGTTGGATATCCCTTCACTGGTAGCCTGGTAATATATAGTCCCAGGTCTTTCTCTGCCTCTGTGGTGGATAGTGGAGTGTTTCCCATGTGGTATTGGTATGTTGGATATCCCTTCACTGGTAGCCTGGTAATATATAGCCCCAGGTCTTTCTCTGCCTCTGTGGTGGATAGTGGAGTGTTTCCCATGTGGTATTGGTATGCTGGATATCCCTTCACTGGTAGCCTGGTAATATAGTCCCAGGTCTTTCTCTGTCTCTGTGGTGGATAGTGGAGTGTTTCCCATGTGGTATTGGTGTGCTGGATATCCTCTCCCAAGGTGCAGGACTTTACATTTTTCTTCATTGAATTGTAGCAGCCACTTTTTGTTCCGTTCCTGTAGCTTGGTGATGTCTTCTGGTAGGAAATCCGCACTCAAGAGATTAAAGGTGGATCCTCTCCTCCACATTCTTCTTTAACGCGCTCCTCTTTTTATACTTTTTAGGGTGACATTCCTAGCCTTGTACTACAGACGTTCCTCTCTCTTCCTTACTTATCCCCTCCACTCTTCCCCCTCCTTGTTTTTCAACTGTAACCATCTTCCTCCAATTACTCTTATTTCTCCTTCTCATTTTTCTTTTCTTCTCTCTTCGTTTCTTTCACCCTCCATTTATCCCCTTCTCCACTTTCCAATAGTGAGCCCATCCTCCAATTATTCCAATTATTCTGGCGCTCATGTAAGTTTATTTCCCGAGCAAGTTATTTTACTCCAACCAAACACATCGTTACACTTGTATCCACCTGAGATCCACCTCGCTAACTTGAACACACTTGCATAGGGAGTGTCTGCACCTCTGACCTTCTTCTTCTTCCGCAGCATTATTATCCCGTTTCTATACGGGGTCGCTGTTTTTGATAAGTCTCCTCCATCTAACCCTGTCCTCCGCCACTTCAAGGTCCAAGTTCTTCTCCCTGCCGTCCGCCACAATACAGCCCCTCCATCTCGTTCTGGGTCTTCCTCTCTTCCTTCTGCCACCCACTTCCATGTACATCATGTCTGCACCTCTGCCCGCCGTACTGTTAATGCTGCTGAATCATTCTGGTGCGGTGTCGCCCTCTCGTCCATCCGTTTATTGCCGGCATAATCTGCTCTATTTTTTCAACGTCCTTTTAACATGAACAGACATGCTGACACTCGCCTGTATCTCTGACTGCCATATTTTTAATGGTACAAACCTAATTTTATGTTTTTTTTCCTGTCTACCTGTGCACGTATTAGCCTCTCTTCCCATTGGTTTAGCCGAGCCAACGGCCACCTTTGAAAATATAAAACTCACTAAAACTCTTAAACATTATTGCACTTCCGTCTACCTGTCTACCTCTCTACCTGTCTACCTGTGCAAGTACCAGCCGCTCCTCCCATTGTTTCAGCCCCGCCACCGGACAGCTGTGAAGCTCTAAAACTCTCTTAAACTTTAAAACATTTTCGCATTTTTGTCTAACTGTCTACCTCCACTCTTTGGGGAGGCGGTGGCTGAATGGTTAGTGTGCTGGCGCCGCGTCCAGGAAGACGCGAATTCGCGTCCCGCCCGCCGCCACAAGCTGGGATTTTTTAGTCACCGCCGAGTGGCCTAAGACGACCCACATGCTGTCCCGAAGACCATCTATCAACCCGGACTCTAGATTCTCTCTTTAAAAGAGGATTAAAGATGAACTACGGTGGACAGCTTGAGCCAAGCAAGATGGCTCCACTATAAACACGTGCCTGCGCCATAACGGGCTGGGGCCGACCATCAGGCCCCACCAAGAAAGCCTACCGACGCTAAAGGCAGAAGCGTAAAAAAAAAAAAGATAGTCTACCTGTGGTCTACCTGTGTAAGGCTTAGCCGCTCTCCCCATTGTTCCAGACCCGCCACCGCAAACCTCTGAAACTGACCCCTACACGCCCGCTTTCCTTCCTCCTTGCGCACCATCCTAAAAAAAAGTTAGCCTGGACACTGTTTCAAAGCTAGCAACTTTTGTGTATTATTTATGGTTTGTGCGGGGACGGGAGTGACCGGGAGGCGCGTCAAGGTGCTCCGTGCGGGGCGGCGCTTCCGTGTGTCCGCGGCGCTGCGACACACGGCGACGCGGGGACGTGAGGCAGAAAGATACAGCCACGAGCACCGGAGCCCCGTGGTGGCGGCGGGGGGAGGGGGAGGGTGGTGGTGGTGGTGGTTGTGGTGATGGTGGTGTTGGTGTTGTTGACTGTGGTGATAGAAATATTAAAACAACAACGACAACAACAACAACAATAATGAGAACACCAACAACAATAATAACTACATATCAAATGACGATATTACTAGTGCCAATAATAACGATAATAATATAATCCCTTTTAATCTGTTTCCACCTACACGAACAACAACAACAACAACAAAAAAAAATCAGGCAACAATAACAACCCTGACCCTTCCCTCCATCGCCCCCCCCCCCCCCCCCGCCTCCGCCCCCTCAGGGACGGGACTCGGAGGCCGACTTTCCCGCCTCCCTCCAGGGGCACTGCACGCCGCCTTTCACTAACTCCCCTTCCGAGCCTGCCCGGCCCTCCCGCCCCTCCTCGGCCACAGCACCCGCGGGCCGGTGAAATATTCAGCGGAGGAGCACCACGGCAGCGTCGGGCGAGAGGTGGCACCGCCGCGCTCCGGGGGAGGGGCGGCGGGCGGCGGGAGGAGGCGGGGAAAGGTTCGATACAGAGGACTTGGCATGGCAGCATCCCGGGGGAGGGGGCGGGGGAGGGGGTCAGGATACATTTTTTCTTTATTTTCTTTCTCCCTCCCAATCTTTCTCTGTGTGTATGTATGTATGTATGTATATATATATATATATATATATATATATATATATATATATATATATATATATATATATATATATATATATATATATATATATATACACATACACACAGTATGTATGTGTGTGTGTGTGTGTGTGAGAGAGAGAGAGAGAGAGAGAGAGAGAGAGAGAGAGAGAGAGAGAGAGAGAGAGAGAGAGAGAGAGAGAGAGAGAGAGAGAGAGAATGTTTATTGATTCATCTCGCATGCGGCAACAAAATGTTCGGGCGGACAGGTCCTTGTACACGGGCGGCACAGGTGGGTGCTAATGACGCTGTGGGGGGCCGCGCGGGCAGGTGTGCGGGGAGGAACGTGAGCATGGCGGGACAGGTGTTGTGAGGGGAGACAGGTGAGGACACGGAGCGGGGAGGAATGTATTGTAATGGGGCATGTTTTGTGAGGGGGTGACATGTGGCAGGGGGTAGAGGTAAGGGAGAGGGGCGATTGTTGTGGGGAGTAGTCCTTAGGGAGAGCGGAGGTGTCATGCGGGGGTGATAAGTATGGGAGAAGGAGAGAAGAGGCGGGTCGTGAGGGGGTGATGGGTAGGGGAAAGAGGGAAGAGGTGGGTGTTATGAGGTGGTAAGTAAGGGAAAGAGAGCGAATGGGGACATGTGAGGGGGTGAGGGGTAAGGGAAAGGGGTAGAAGAGACAGCAGTGAGTGGGTGACAGATAAAGGGAGAGTGGAACAAGTGTGAGTGGATGAAAAATAGATAGTCATGTGCTGTGCCGACTTTGGTGGTGGGGGGGGGGGAGGGGTATGCTTTTCGGATGAGGTCAGAGGGGGTGGGATTTTGAAGGGCAAAGGGGTGTTACGGGAGTAGGTGACGGGGGGAGCAAGTGGTGTTCGGGTAGGAAGGGGGAGGCAAGAGAAGGGGGGTAACCATAATTATTTGGGGTGAGGGCAGGGGGGGGCGGTATGTTAGGTGATGGCTTTGTGTGAGGGGGCTGGGAAGTGTTCGGGAGGGAGGGGGGAGGGCAGGTGGTGGCAGGGGGGGGCAGGTGTCAACAGAACGTAATTATTAGAGCGGCGCAAAGTTTGGCACGTCATCAGGAGGGTAATAATGTGTAGATAAGTTAGGTGCGCTCCTCGATAACGGGCCGGAGAAGGAGGGACGAGGAGGGAACGTGGAGATAGAAGGATGCTTGCTCTCTCTCTCTCTCTCTCTCTCTCTCTCTCTCTCTCTCTCTCTCTCTCTCGTGAAACACAACACCAGTACAGGCACAGCAATAACAAATCACAAACAGCCACATTTTTGCTAGCGTAACAGTAGACCGATTACAGCATCATACTATTGGTGTATCGCGCGCCCTGTGTCCTGCAGCGCGCCGCCCGGCCATCCACGCGCTGACACTGACGGCGATGACGATGGTTACGAGTATTGCCGCCATGCTAACCAATGACCGAAACCGTCCTGCCGCGCGTGACGTTACTCTCGGCCAGGGTACACTGCGGCTGATGAAATGGAACGAAGTCTTAATTTGCGTTGACATCTCGGAATAGCCTCGCTGAAGACTAGATGAAACGGACTCAGATATTCCTTATTTGGTGTGTTTAACCCGGTAGCTGCGGGGGTCATGTTTCTTTGGTTAGGTTAGGTTAGGTTAGGTTAAAGGCCCCTCTAAGTTAAATAATGAGAAAGAATCATCACTCACGCAAACCATTTCATAATATATATCAACGCATGTGTGATCAGTTTATGCATCATCTATTTTGGGAGGTTTATATCATGGCAGAAATTTGGCCCATCGCTGCTACACGGTAAAGCCGCAAATTTGGCCCGTCGCTGCTACCGGGTTAATGCTGACTTCTAAATTGGGTATCATTTGGGAAAGTTGGAAAGTTTCGTTTAGTCGGCGCAACATCTGTGATCATATGCCAGAGAGAGACAGAAGGGTAAGGAATTATAGGAGAAGGGAACAGATCCCAGGAGGCGGGGACACAACCCCCGATTAATACCTGGTACCCATTCACTGCTGGGTGGACAGGGGCGTCGGTATCATTTGGGACGGAGTGTTTGGAGGCGTCTTGGAGTAGCTCAGAGGCGGGTTATCACAGGGCTCTTTGCTGTGCTCTCTGATATCGTATTAGAGTAGCTCAGGGTTTTATTTGTTTTATCGAGCAAGGAATTCCGTATTTTCCATTGTTGTTGATGTAAAGAATGAATGAAAGTGAAAAGTGGGATCAAACAAAGCCTGGTGCCCAGCTATTCTCCCTCTCCCGCTAAGTAATGTGTAAACTGTTATAGTAGGATATCAATGTATTATTATTATTTAATATCACCACGCAATTAGCATAAAATAAAAACCATAAAGACAGAGATCAGATAGAGATGTAGGAAATGTCGGGTCAGTGTTGTGCTTACTTTCTTTTTTGGTAGCAATAGCATTATATATGCAGAGGGTGCCTTGACGACACGTGTGACCAATTAAATTATTATTTTTCAACCTGTAACTCTGTAACTCAGTCTGACTTCGACTGAAACACTGACACTCGCTCCGACCTCGCTCGCACCGACACTAATATCTGCCTTGGCGAAGAATATGAGGTCTTAAAACTGAATTATTTAAACTCAACGCCCCCCAACGCCCCAAACTCTTCAGTTAATCTTGAAACTTTCGTGCTTAGTTATTCTTCTTCCTGTAGCTTACCCGAAGGAGTGCTGGACAACGCGACAAGCATATAAATTAAGGTGTCTGGGAATTCTTTTTTCACCTTCATGAATGAAAAAGAACTACTTCCTTTGTCTTCTTTATACCGTCGGTCTTGTCTTGCCTGTGGAGAGACGGAAGTGCGTCTCTTCGGGGGACGTGCGCATGAGGTCAATGATTTGCCGAGTGGGCATTACCCTCCCCCTCTCTGAAGCCGGCAACATGCAGAGACGCGAACCGGGAACTGTAGTCAAATCAGTGAGCCGGCAGGGGAGGAAAAGCAAGTCGGAGTAACGGGGTCCCATGAAAGACGCGGACGGAGGATGGGTTAGTTCCGAGCTTGCGGGATACCGGCAGGCTGAGGCAGAGATTGGTGACCTTGAAGGGACTGGGTGTATCAGCGTCCGGAGCAGGGAATAATGTGGCTTGGGTGGAGCAGAGGCTGGGCTATGAGCGTCATCAACGAGGAACCAGTGTGGCTAAGGTGGAACACAACTGAGACATGCCAGCGAAGAGTGGACCGAGGTGCCATCAGTCTGAACGGGGAACGGGTGGTAAATGAACCTGGGAGAGCTTCAGGGCCGTCCGCAGTGCAAGGCCGAGGTTGGCGGAGAGTCATATTATTAAACATTTCAGCGCCTAAGCACACGTATTTGACAAGGCATTCGTAGAGTTTACGGGCGTTTCCATGGGTAGTTTTATGACCCTGATCGTAGTTTGACCATTCCTCTGTACCATGAACGTGAAAATCACTCATTAAAAGCCGACTAATCTCCTTTTCAGCACTTAGAAATAGTTAATGAGGGAGCCGGAAGCGCCTGAAAGTGACCGCCAATCACCTCTTCATCCCTCTCTGGTGCTGACGGCTCCACTCGATCGCTAATAACCCGGAACACAGGACAAACATTTTATCCCGGGCGCAAGGTTAACCGGTGACTGGTCCGTCGGCACGTGTCACCAGTGTTGAAGTCTTGCCGCGGGAGGGACGGAGAATGTAGCAGAGCCTTGGCGTGGAATTACAGGGCTTTGAAGGCTGCTCGAGGCCGCCAACCATAAACGATTTCACCACTGAGTGTATCGAAAATCTATCTCTCCAGATCTGCCGGTTTAGGGCATTATTTATTCCTTACTTTCAATAGCTCCTTATTTTCAGTGTTTACCATTTCATTTCAATGTATTATGATGAAGTTGTTAAAATAAATTGGTGGTAGTTTAGTATTTCCATTTCTTTTGGCGCTTAATTCCGCTAATGGGTTTTGCTTGGGGTAGTTTATTTGTTATTTCCCGACAGTTTACTATTCATATTTCTTTTGAATGTTTATTGTATTAATTTCCTTTACTTCACGGCAGTTTGCTACACATTCTCCGGAGCGGCTCACTAAATTTATCCTTAAGTGCTTACTAAATTTTCCCTTCTAATGGTGTTCCGTTCACCTTCATGGACTAAAGTTGCGGTGGCGGCCTGAGGGGAGGTCAGTGTCCGCGCCGCGACCACCACCACCACCACCACCACAATCACCACCACTAGCAAAAGCCCCACCACTGCCACCACCACCACCAACAACTCTACCAAAACCACCACCACCGCCACCTCCCCCATCATCACCACCGCCACCGCCACCCCCCCATCATCACCACCACCACCACCAGTACTACCAAAAGGACCACCACCACCACCACCACCACCACCACTAGCAAAAAACCCCACCACTGCCACCACCACCAACAACAACTCTACCAAAACCACCACCACCGCCACCCCCCCCATCATCACCACCGCCACCGCCACCCCCCCATCATCACCACCACCACCACCAATACTACCAAAACGACCACCACCACCACCAACACTACTATCGAGCCACCACCACCACCACCAGCACCACCACTGTTCCTTTCCAGCCCCGCGGGTCCTCTTGCAAACACGCCAGATTTCCACAGAGTAAATCCAATCCACAACCATCATCACGCGTTTTCTGACTTTCCTTGCAGCAGAAAGAAAACATCAAACACACATTCTATCAGCAGCACAAATAAACGGAAGGGAAATACATACTGAGGAACACACGATATAAGGAAGAAAGGAAGAGGTGTAGAAGGGAAGGAAACATTAAACACACATTCTATCAGCAGGACAAGTAAACGGGAAGGAAATACTTACTGAGGAGCACACGGTAGAAGGAAGAAGGGAAGAAGTGCTGAAGGGAAGGAAACATTAAACACACATTCTATCAGCAGCACAAGTAAACAGAAAGGAAATACATACTGAGGAGCACACGATATAAGGAAGAAAAGAAGAGGTGTAGAAGGGAAGGAAACATTAAACACACATTCTATCAGCAGCACAAGTAAACGGAAAGGAAATATATACTGAGTAGCACACGATATAAGGAAGAAGGGAAGAAGTGTAGAAGGGAAGGAAACATCAAACACACATTCTATCAGCAGCACAAGTAACCGGAAAGGAAATATATACTGAGTAGCACACGATATAAGGAAGAAAGGAAGAGGTGTAGAAGGGAAGGAAACATTAAACACACATTCTATCAGCAGCACAAGTAACCGGAAAGACATATATACTGAGTAGCACACGATATAAGGAAGAAAGGAAGAGGTGTAGAAGGGAAGGAAACATCGCTATTCCCACTTCCAGTCCAACACAATAATCACAGAGTACACAAGGCTGGGAACACCATTTTATTTATCTTATACGCCTTGCACCGATGGCAGAATACGACTTCCTTTTACTGCATACCTTTCCTCCTTACCATGACTGTATTTCTTCAAAGAGAGGAGTACCAAGATGTCTTTGGAAGTAAATCTGATCACGTTCTTTTGATATCTGTTACGGGCTTTTCATTGTTTCATGTTTTCATTCTTCTCCAACCTTTTACCGAACACACACAACTAAAGTAACAACAGTGAATAAGTATACAAGACTGGACCATGCTGGATCATTAATATATCTTCCTTTTGCAATATACATCTTACTATGCCTTTTTTTCTTCCAAGAGGGGAGTAGCAAGGCGTCTCTGGAACTAAATTTGATCACATTGTTTTGGCACCTATGTACTATTTATCGGGGTAGCATGGTACGGGTCCTTCGTTTTTTATTACAGTTACAGTTTAGGGTGGCGGTGGCTGAGTGGTAGCGTGCTGGGCCCACATTCACCGCGTGATGGACGACGCGAGTTCGAATCCCCACGCTACCACCTCGGATTTTTCAGTCACCGCCGAGTGGCTTAAAACTACCCACATGCTGTCCTGAAGACCACCCATCAACCCGGACTCTAGAGGAAACCGTCCAAGTGAATCAAGAACGAGTTCCCGGGGACAGCATGAGCATGAAGAGAAGCTGGCGCCACTATAAACACTTGCCTGCGCCATGACGGGCCGGGGACGACTACCATCCAAGCCCCTCGAGCAAACCTACCGGCGCAATAGGCGTAGACGTAAAAAAAATAAAAAATAAAGGAAACAGCTAAAGGGCAAAACAAAGAGAGCGACAGTTAAGCCCGCTAAGCGCTGGTCCTGCAGAAGCAAACAAAAGGAGAATCCAGTTGCGTGTTTTAATCCTTCCCCGTCCTTTTACCGCACACAAACACACACAAACCGCAGTGAACAATTACAAGCCTGGATCATGCATGCACCGCCCTCGCTGGTATGTTCCCTCGCGGCCGTGCCTCAAAATGGACTCCCCGGACTCACAAGGCGGACTGCAGGCGACGCGCGGTGTTAATAAGAAATGAATTATGCAAATACACACACACCAAAAAACTCATGAAAATCTTATAAAAACGCCCCGCTGGGATACACACGCCAAGGGTACACACCAGCGTTGCCAGATTATCGTATTCAGCACAACGTATTTATCATTTTTAAGCCTCAAACTCTCGTATACCTACACATATAACGATAGAAAATCATCAAAGTTAGCATTAAAACTGTTATTTATTGAGTTTTTTTTTTTGCTATAGTTCTCGGTCAAAAACTACGAAAATCCAATGCGATGAGTACGATAATTTGGCAACGCTGGTACACACGCCATTGTACATACTTCGGGAACAGCCGCTGCCACACGCACACTGGGAGTACACACGTCATCGTCACCCTTCCCCCCCTTGAGGTCATTGCCACCAGTCCCCTAACGTTTACCTCTATTGTCACCTCTTTCCCCGCATTCCCGCTGGTCCTGATGTTGGTCTAATCTCGCCTTCCCATATCGTGTTTTGTTCTCCCAGGGAAATTCTGTTATATACAAGACTATAAGAGAACAATAAGCTTACACATGACAGTCTATTCATATCTTTCAGTTATGAGGAAAACGAATGAGGAAGTTGGAGAGTTTCGTTTAGTCGGTGCAACATCTGTGGTCATATGCCGGAGAGAGACAGAAGGGGAAGGAATTATAGGAGAAAGGAACAGATCCCAGGAGACGGGACACAACTCTCAATTAATACCTGGTACCCATTCACTGCTGGGTGGACAGGGGCGTAGGGTATGGGAAAAACCGCCCAATTTTTTCCACTCCGCCCGGGAACCTCACATCGAAGTCCTTGATTGCACTGTTTCATACATCCACCCCCATTGCGTCACCATACACCATACTACAGACACGACCATGGCACCATACTTCATACCAAGCCTAACCCACGACATTATGGCAAACATTCACCTTCTCTTATAGTACCAAACCTCATACACACACTCACCATGACACCATACCTGCACCCAGACAAATTGGCACCATACCTTATATCTAGTCCCCATTGGCACTGTACCTCCTTGTGAACCATATTACGGCACCATACATAATGTCCAGTCAGTCTCATGGCACCATACTCAGTACTCAGCTTCCATAAACTTACTTAGGCCATAGGTAGCTTCCTCATTTCCCCATTACTCATACTCAGCCCCCTCATGGAAGCGTACCCAAGCCTCCTGCGGCACTCATCCTATTCTCTCCCTCCCCCACACCATACCCAATGCAGAACCTCCTTTCATGGCACCATACACCATATCCTATCCTTTCATAGACCAATATCTCATACCCAAGCCTCCTGCTGTACCCTTGCCCATTCTCCATTCCCTGCCTCCCCCATGGCACCATACCCAAAACACAGCCTCTTCCATGTCACCATACCTCGTACCCAGCATTCTCAGGGAGCCATTTCTCATACCCAAGCTTCCTGCGGTACCCATCTCCCATCCCCATGACACCATACCCAAAACAAAGCACAAGACCTCTGAACAAAACTCCTGGGGCACCAAATACCACTTTTTAGCCCACTGCCCCACTGAAGCCTCATTACCGACACAAAGCCCTCATTACCCCAGAAAGCCGCCTGTACTCACCGCCCTACTTCGTCTTTGTTTCTCCCGCTATAAATAAACGCAAAGAAAGGATCAATCGAGTCCTTGGAATATTTCATGCCTCCTAAGACTCGCCTCCCCTCCCCCTCCTTCCCCCTCTTTCTTCCTTGTGCCATGTTACCCTCGTTTTCTTTTCCTGTATTTTTTTTATTTTTTTATTCTGGTCTCCATGTTCTCTTCCTCTCCCTTCTCCTACTTCCTTTTCTCTTTTTTTCTCCTTCTCTTTCACTATCTCCTTTTCTTTGTTTTTCCTTCTATTTTCCTTAATTCTTTCTTTGTTCCTTTTCTTTTTTTCTTTTTCTTTCTCTCTCCGCTTTTTCTTCTTCCTATCCTTTTTTTTCTTTTTTCATCTTCCTCTTTCTCTTTTCTCTTCCTCCTCCTCCTTCCCTTCCTCTTCTCCTTCCTCTTCCTCTTCAGTTTCCCCTTCCTCTTTTTACTTATTTTTTCTTTCTCCTCCTCCTCCTCCTCCTCTACCTCCTCTGCCTCCTCCTCCTCCTTCTCCTCCTCCTCCTCCTCCTCCTTCCTCTTCCTCTTCACCTTCCCTTTCCTTTTTTACATATTTTTTCTTTCTCCTCCTCCTCTTCCTCCCCCTCCCCCTCCTCCTCCTCCTCCTCCTCCTCCTTCCCTTCCTCTTCTCCTTCCTCTTCCTCTTCACCTTCCCTTCCTCCTCCTCCTCCTCCTTCTTCTCCTCCTCCTCTACCCCCTCCTCCTCCTCTTCTTCTGCCTCCCTCCCCCCAAAACACAAACACAAACCACCTCCCCGCCAGTCCTATTCTCTGCCCTACCCCCAAGCCGTCCCTCTTGCCGCTTAGAAAAAAGGGAAGGATAAACATATGAAGGAAAGCCGCTGAGAAACCTTGATAAAAACACACCTCGCCTCCGCATTCCATTTAAACATTCCTCTCAATTATCTGTTTTCGATACTCAATTTGGAGATCAGTAATTACGGCCGAGTACGTACACACACACGCACACACACACGCACACACACACACACACACACACACACACACTCATGATTTAGCAACGTTTTTATCTTTTTTCTTTCTTTCTTTCTTTCTTCTTCTTCTTCCGTCTCCTATTTTCTATTCTCCTTTTCTTCCTCCTTTTCCTAATTATCTTCTTCTATATTGTAATTATTCTCCTTCTATAACCTCCTTTCTTCTCCTCCATCCTTTCATTTTCTTCCACTTTGCATTAACCTCCTCCTCCTCCTCCTCCTGCTTCTTCCATCTCCTTCTCCTTCTCCTCCTCGTCGTCGTCCTCGTCCACCTCCCCCTCCCCCTCCTCCTCCTCCTCCTCCTCCTCCTCCTCCTCCTCCTTCCCTTTAAGTGGGAGTAACTTTTTTGGATAAATTTCTGGAAAATGAATAATGATGACTTTGCGATTTCCTTAAGGAGCACGGGAGGGAAGAGGGGAGGAGGAGGAGGAGGAGGAGGAGGAGGAGAAGGAGCCGAGCAATGCAGAATAGACGAAAGAAAATGTGGAGAGGTAAAATTAGGGCACAGAAACAAAAGAAACCAATTAGAGTGAATGAGAGAGAGAGAGAGAGAGAGAGAGAGAGAGAGAGAGAGAGAGAGAGAGAGAGAGAGAGAGAGAGAGAGAGAGAGAGAGAGAGAGAGAGAGAGAGAGAGAGAGAGAGAGAGAGAGAGAGAGAGAGAGAGAGAGAGAGAAAATATTCCTAGCATACTGTCACACACATATCAGGCGAACAAGGGACACATACACGACATGACTTACGTACACACACACGCACACACGCACACACACACACACACACACACACACACACACACACACGCACACAAAAAATTGGGTCACCAGTAAAGAGGAGGAGGAGGAGGAGGAGGAGGAGGAAGAGGAGGAGGCATTTAAACCTATTTTCTACTAATCATTCTTTTCATCCTGTTATCTTTCCAGTTACACGCTTAATTAATCTTACCGGGAGAGAGAGAGAGAGAGAGAGAGAGAGAGAGAGAGAGAGGGGGGGGGGGGAGTTAACATTCTGGACAAGTTAAAACCTTCATTACTTGCCTGTCTGATGTTGTCACTCTTTTTTTCTCTCCTTCCCTCTCTCCCTCTCTCCTCCCTTCGCCCTTGTCCCACCCTCCCTCTCTCCCTCTCTCCTTCCCTTCGCCCTTGTCTCTCTCCCTCCCTCCTCCCGTGTCTCCCTCCCTCCCTCCCTCCCTGCCAAGTCTACCTGCCTTAATTAGAGACTACCAAGGCACTAAAGAACTAAGGGGGTGAGGCGGAGGGGGAGGAGGGAGAGGTGAAGAGGTGGAGGAGGGTGAGAGGAAAGAAAGAAGTGGAAGAAAGTAAGGAATTGAATGTTGGATAATAATAATAATAATAGCGATATAAAGATCAATAAGAAGAAGAAGAAGAAGAAGAAGAACAAGAAGAACAAGAAGAACAAGAACAAAGAAAAGAAGAAAAAAGAAGAGGAAGGAGGAGAAGAAAATGAAGAAGAAGAAGAAGAAGAAGAAGAAAAAGAAGAAGGAAAAAAAGATGAAAAAATGAAGAAGAAAAAAAGAAGAAGAAAAAAAACGAGGAAGAAGAGGCGAAAAATCAGAATACAAAAAAAAAAATAACGAATAAAAATAGATCAAGAGGAACAAGAAAAAAATAGCGGGCAAAAAGAAAAGAGGAAAAAAAAAGCTCAACGTTACACAAATCAGCCAATTTTCGTTGCCATTATCGGAAAACATCTGCCGCTGACATTTCACTTCCCGTTTTCTTTTCATTACTTTTTGTTTGGGTCTCCGTTAAAAATGGCCGCTCGTTACCGAGGAAGCGGCGGAGGCGGAGAGAGAAAAAGAAAGAGAAAAAAAAGTTGAAAAAAAAAAAACTGAGCTGCTGAAGAAAGGCGGGAAAATGATGTCTCGCGAGGGAAGGAAAAGAGACGGGGAACGGTTAGGCGGAGTGGGGGTGGGGGTGGGGGGGGGGACCACATGGGTAGGAGGGGGGAGGTGGTGGTGGTGATAACGGGGTCGTAGTGGTGGTGGTGGTGTGGTTTGGGGTGGTTGTGGTTGCTTTAGTGGTGGTGGTGGTGGTGGTAGAGTTTGCTGTAGTGGTGGTCGAGGTGGTAATTTTGGTGGTGGTGGTAGTGGTGGGTGGTGGTGGTTATAGTGGTGGGTGGTTGTGATGGTGGTGGTGGCCGTGGTGCTGTTTTTAGTGGTGGTGGTAGTGGTGGGGAGGGGTTGTAGTGGTGGTTGTGAGGTGTTTGGGGTGGTGGTGTTTGTGGGTTGTAGTGGTGATTGTGAGGTATTTGGGGTGGTGGTGATGGCTGTGTGGTGTCTGGGGTGATGGTGAGGGAGGTGGTGGTTGTGATGGTAGTGGTGGAGGTGTTCAGGTTGGTGGTGATGAAACAGATTGATTTTTACACTTAAAGATACTCGTAGCATTTTCAAATAAAAAAATACACATATACAAAATTCTTCACTTGTAACGATGCTAAGTAAAGCAGAATAGAATATAAACAATACTACTAATAATACCAATAATATCAATAAGAATGGTTGTGGTGGTGGCCCTTTTTGCCGCCTATAACCAAATGACGTCACGGAGGAGCCCAGAAGGTCATCGCCCCCAAGCACACCGTTGAGGGGCAGGCGGCCTGGACAAACGGTAATGCCCCGCAGGCACGTCGAGGCCACCCCCGGAAGACGCACCTGACGAGGAGCACTGCGGCGAAGAAACAAAAACTAAAAAAATTGACGAGGCGCTTCGAAGAAAAAAAAAAAAAAACTCCGATGATACTGACGTGGAGATTTTAAACGAAACACACACACACACACACACACACACACACACACACCGGCTCCCGTAGCTTCGCTCCGGTAGCTCAGTCGGTAGAGCGCTGCGCTGCAAAGCTTCACGGCCAAACAGGCGGTGTTTCGAGCCCCGCACAGGCCGGATTCTTTTCACTGACTAGGAGTGGTTACTGTACCCCCTTGAGCAAGGGGGATGGGGTGTGTGGCGGGTGAGGTCCTGGCAGTACTCAGAGATCGACGATAATGAGCACTTGCTCACGTCATGAGGGTACCTGCTGGCGAGAGCGAGTCCAACTCGTGATCAGGCCGTGGTGAATTTCACACACACTCACACACAGTAGCAAACTGACTTGGTAATTGCTTTTCTGTGCTAGTGGCATTGATGGAGAGAGAGAGAGAGAGAGAGAGAGAGAGAGAGAGAGAGAGAGAGAGAGAGAGAGAGAAATGTTTGAGAAGTAAAATCATACAGATATTAGTACCAAAACTCTCAAAGAACCAAAGGAAGGCGAGGCAGGTAAAGTCGAGAAACGGAGAGACGAGAGAGGGTACGGGCGAGCGGAAGAGGAGGAGAAGGAGGAGGAAGAGGAGAAGGAGGAGAAGAAGAAGGAGAAAGGAGAGAGACAGAGACCGAGAGAGTGAGTGAGGAAGGGACCGAGGAAGGAGAAGTAAAATCTGAGAGGACGAGGAGGAAGAGGAAGGAGAGAGAGACAGCGAGAAAAAGAAGGAGAGAGAAGGCAAGGAAGGGACCGAGGAGGCAGAGGTAAAATCTGAGAGGATGTGGGTGTTCGCGTGGGCACCTTCCGAAGACGTTGATACTGCGCGGGAAATGGAAAAGAGTCAACCTGCTGACAGATTCCATTTCTCCCCCGGTGGACGCCAAGCCAAGAGGGGGGGCAGGGGAGGAGGAGGAGGAGGAAGGAGGGAAAGAGAAGGGAAATGGTGGAGGAAAGGTAATGGCAGCGGTGATGGTGGTGGTGTGAGAGAGAGAGAGAGAGAGAGAGAGAGAGAGAGAGAGAGAGAGAGAGAGAGAGAGATACATTGAGTGACATGATATTTAACTTGACCACTACCAGGCGGTCGAAGGAGGAGGAGGAGGAGGAGGAGGAGGAGGAGGAGGAGGAGTGAAGAACGCGGACAGTGATGGGAGAGGAAATTGAGTGGAAGGGAAAAGTCTAGAGAGAGAGAGAGAGAGAGAGAGAGAGAGAGAGAGAGAGAGAGAGAGAGAGAGAGAGAGAGAGAGAGAGAGAGAGAGAGAGAGAGAGAGAGAGAGAGAGAGAGAGAGAGAGAGCATAAAGGCGTATGGTGACAGCCTTGACCAAAACACACCAATATCATTATTTAGACTCGATAGAGAGGGGAGAGAGGGAAGGGAGCGGAAAGGGATTAAATATAAGGGAAGTAGAAATGAGAAGAGGATAACAATGGAACGTGGGCACAAGGAAAGCGTTAGAGAGAACAGGGAAGTATAGAGAAAGGCAGTAAAAAGGGATGGTTAAAGTATTGGAATTGAAGAAGGAAGAATGGGAAGACAGGAAAGAAAAGGAAAAGTTGCGAGTTTGAAGGAGAGCTGTAAAAACACTTCGGAAGAGTAAGAGGAATTAAGAAGCTGAATGCGAAGAAAATGAGGATTCAACAACTGAGCAAAAAGATAAAGGAGTAAATGAGTTCATGAATAAGTAGTGAATAATATGAAAATACGGGAATGCAGGAAGAGTGAAATGAAAGGCAATTAACATTCTGAAGCTAAATCAAAGGGGAAATTATGGATAAATGGAGAGAGAGAGAGAGAGAGAGAGAGAGAGAGAGAGAGAGAGAGAGAGAGAGAGAGAGAGAGAGAGAGAGAGAGAGAGAGAGAGAGAGAGAGAGAGAGAGAGAGAGAGAGAGAGAGAGAGAGAATAAATCGATGGATGGAGGAAGAGCAATGATGGAAGGGAAGGAAGGAAGGAGGGCGCGAGGAAGGGAAGCAGAAGGGAGCCAGTATAAAAAAAAAAGTCGCACTAATATTCTCCTCGTGGCCGACACACAAAATCTTGCACACATTCGGGTCAACATTTCGCGTCTTTCATTTTTAAACATTGCTTGGTCTTTTTTTTTTTTCTTCAACCTCGTTTCTAGTCTATGCAAACACACACACACACACACACACACACACACACACACACACACACACACACACACACACACATATTATACACATACATAATTTTACACATGCCAACATTCCTGCACACACACACACACACACACACACACACACACACACACACATGCCTACACTCATACTTGTGCAGTTTTACCATCTCATTTTTTGGTGCGTGATGATGGGTAGATTACACACACACACACACACACACACACACACACACACACACACACACACACATCGAGGGCGAGATTACCCACAATCCCTTCCTCGCTACCTGCCACCTGCCGCCACTCTCTAGGCCTCCACCTGCCACCCCGCCTACCTGTCCCATTCCCCCTCCCGCTCCCTTCCCCTTCCCTCCCCTTCCCTGGTCACATAAGCTTGAATCCCCTCTCGCCTCCCTCTCCCCTCAGCACGGACAAATAAGGCCACATCCCCTCCTGTCCCCTATTTCCTCCCCTCTTTTCCTCAGCGTTGCTCTAAAAAAATAAATTCGTTTCCCTTGTTCTCCTCTCAGTCGGCCAACTAACCGGACTACCCCCTCACCGTTCCTCTTCTTTCCCCTTTAAGCTTGGCACCTTCCAGAAACCTTTATCCCCAACGTTATTGCCCCGTATAAGCTTCCCATTCCTCTACCCTTAAACTTGACCTCTTATCGAAGCCTTTATCCCCTCCCCTCTCCCCTCTATGCCCTCTCGTTTCCTCTCAGCCTGGTCACATTAAGCTTGTATACCCTTCCCTCTCTCTCCCCTTCATCCTCCGTCTGCCTTCGCCTCAGCCAGAGAAGCCCCGTCAGTTTAGCGTCATTCTTCGTTCAGGTTATCTTAGAGGACGGGTTAGTGGTGCGTCGTGTGTGTGTGTGTGTGTGTGTGTGTGTGTGTGTGTGTGTGTGTGTGTGTGGTGTGGTGTGGTGGTTTGATATGGAGTGGTGTGGTATGGTGGTGGTGGTGGTGGTGGTGGTGTGTGTGTGTGTGTGTGTGTGTGTGTGTGTGTGTGTGTGTGTGTGTGTGTGTGTCTTTGTTAGCTTTATCACGCAGTTGGCCTCGTTTTGTGAGTAAAAGTGTCCAGTTTAATGTTAAGTAGGTTTGTGCCTTCGTGCAAATGAGAGTGTGTGTGTGTGTGTGTGTGTGTGTGTGTGTGTGTGTGTGTGTGTGTGTGTGTGTGTGTGTGTGTGTGTGTGTGTGTGTGTGTGTGTGTGTGTGTGTGTGTGTGTGTGTGTGTGTGTGTGTGTGTGTGTGTGTGTGTGTGTGTGTGTGTGTGTGTCTACTCCTAGAAACCCCGGCAGGTCATAGCTGCTGGTCCCAGTGTACCAAGGAGCCAGGCAGGCCGCGGGGGGCTGGGGGTCGGGGGGGGGGGGGCAGCCTGTACCTGCCGCTGCCTGCTTTAAGGATCGACTGGCCTCCGTGTCCCTGCAGGCACCGCCGCCACGCAGGTCGTTGTTTGCCATTGCTTTTTTATTCCCGCCACCGTCGCGTCGCGGCCTCAAAACACGGGTCGAGGAGGGATTTATGCACGACCTTCACACGCCCCCGCGAGGCCTTTCCTACACAACTCGCCCAATTACACCTGGGAAAGGAGGACACAGGCTGCTGCTGACCCCGCCCCTCAGCCTGACCCCTTGAGATGAACGACCCCCTCGCTCCACGACGATCTGGGGCGTGGCTGACGAGTGTCCAGCCAGGCAGGGGGCGTCATCACTCCCAGGGGCTGGCGATGCAGCTAATGCACTGTTCCTAGAATGCTGTAAATATTTAGTTTGATTCTTTTGAGGCCACTGGGACGTCCATCTTGCTGATGTGCCTGCTTCATGCACTGGCCTCCTGACCCTTACGTTAGGGGTGAGATGGGCTCGGGGTGGACTGAGGAGAGAGAGGGAGGTGGACAAATACATCAGTAGGTCACCGCATTTGGGGGTCTCTACTGTCCGGCATTTAAAGTTCAAGACCATTTATTATTATTATTATTATTATTATTATTATTATTATTATCATTACTAATGTACAGTTCATCGTCTTAATGCACTGCGTGATCCACCTTTCTTAGAGTCTTGGCAGCAGCTGCCTCTGTTCTGCGCCCTTCTGATGTTACCTCACAAGAGGACGATCATGGCACCTGGGGGTCCAGTGGCCATTAGTTTTCGGGAACTTTTACCTTTTGTCGCTTTTAGAGGTCGGTTACCGGGACTCTTCCCCTCTAAATATACTTTATGGTCTTTGACTGGCCTTTTATTGTCAATAAAGGACCGTCCGTGAGCCGCACAACAGTCGCCGTGTTGGGGCCGTGTCCTGGGGCGAGGCAGGGTGTCCTGGGGCGAGGCAGCGTGTCCTGGGGCGAGGCAGGGTGTCCTGGGGCGAGGCAGGGTGTCCTGGGGCGAGGCAGCGTGTCCTGGGGCGAGGCAGCGTGTCCTGGGGCGAGGCAGCGTGTCCTGGGGCGAGGCAGGGTGTCCTGGGGCGAGGCAGGGTGTCCTGGGGCGAGGCAGCGTGTCCTGGGGCGAGGCAGCGTGTCCTGGGGCGAGGCAGCGTGTCCTGGGGCGAGGCAGCGTGTCCTACGTCATCGCCTTTGTGTCAGAAACGTAGAATTCACCTTCGAAGAGAGACAAAGTCCTCAGAGAAGTGCGAGGAAAACGCGACTGTGTCAGGAATAGCAAAGAAGTGTTCAAAATTCTCCACACGTGCACTCGGTTCTTTGTGAATTTCGTCTCATTACGAGTTTCAGCGATTTGCTTAACTTTCAGTAACTTGTAGCAACGCTCGACCACCTCGTACTCTCCCTGTGCCGGCAAAGTTAGCGCCTTGTTCCTCGGCGCCAATAACGGCACGAGTGTTTGTGTCCGGCGCCGCCTGAGTGCCGCCTTCCGGCCCACCTGACCCTCACTCCCAACGTGACGCTCGACCCTTGTTGGGCGAGACTACTTTACTGAATTGTGACTAGAGACAATTATTATTACGTATTACCTGTACTGTCATTATTATTATTATTATTATTATTATTATTATTATTATTATTATTATTACCATTATTATTATTATTATCATACTCATTAATATACGATACTACATACGATTCTCAGGTGGGCGGAAATCATTCTTGATGTTTCCATGAATCGGTTAGACTGGAACCTGTGCATCATGCCACACCCAAGTATCACGAAGCACAAACGTGGTGTGTGTGTGTGTGTGTGTGTGTGTGTGTGTGTGTGTGTGTGTGTGTGTGTGTGTGTGTGTGCTGCATGAACAATCACACATACGAACAAACGGGTCAGTTCAGCCCAGCGGTGAGGGAGGTGAGGTCAGGTGTGAGTGCGATGTGCTGGGAGGGGAGGGGGGGTGAGGGGAGTGGATAGGGAAGGTTAGCTAGGAGGAGGGGAGGGCTGGCAGAAAGGAGGAAGAGAGGAGTGCTGGGGTAGAGGTGGGTAGGGGGTAGGAAGGAAGGAAACAATGGAAGGCTGGGATGGGATGAGAAGGGGAGGGTTGGCAGATAGGGGAAAGAGAGGGAAGTTGGGGTGGAGGGAGAAAGAGGGTAGGGGTGAGCGGGTTAGGGAAGGGGGCGATGGGAGGAAGGAAGCAATGGAAGGCTGGGTGGGATGAGAAGGGGAGGGTTGGCAGATAGGGGAAAGAGAGGGAAGTTGGGGTGGTGGGAGAGCGAGGGTAGGGGTGAGCGGGTTAGGGAAGGGGGCGATGGGAGGAAGAAAGCAATGGAAGGCTGGGTGGGATGAGAAGGAGGTTGGCAGATAGGGAAAAGAGAGGAATTGGGGTGGAGGGAGAAAGGGTAGGGGTCAGGTTAGGGAAGGGGCGTTGGGAGGAAGGAAGCGATGGGAGGAAGGAAGCAATGGAAGGCTGGGTGGGTTGAGAAGGGGTGGGTTGGCAGATAGGGTGAAGAGAGGGCGTTGGGGGTGGAGGAGAGAGAGGTAGGGGTGAGCAGGTTAGGGAAGGGGCGATGGGAGGAAGGAAGCCATGGAAGGCTGGGTGGGGTGAGAAGGGGAGGGTTGGCAGATAGGGGGAAGAGAGGGAAGTTGGGGTGGAGGGAGAGAGAGGGTAGGGGTGAGCGGGTTAGGGAAGGGGGCGATCGGAAGAAGGAAGCAATGGAAGGCTGGGATGGGATGAGAAGGGGAGGGTTGGCAGATAGGGGGAAGAGAGGGAAGTTGGGGTGGAGGGAGAGAGAGGGTAGGGGTGAGCGGGTTAGGGAAGGAAGCGATGGGAGGAAGGAAGCAATGGAAGGCTGGGTGGGGTGAGAAGGGGAGGGTTGGCAGATAGGGGAAAGAGAGGGAAGTTGGGGTGGAGGGAGAGAGAGGGTAGGGGTGAGCGGGTTAGGGAAGGAAGCGATGGGAGGAAGAAAGCAATGGTCAAGCCGTGGACGAGCCTGACAAATGGAAAAATATAAAAGGAAGACATCAAGGGCGAGGCATAGAGGGGAAACGAGAGTAGTTAACACCTGCCACCAAGGCTTCGCGAGGGAGAAAAAAATAACAATAAAACAACAACAATAACGAACGGGGAAACAGCGCAGCAGGGACACGCAAAACCGAGTAAACTCAACAATTATTTCTGGTTTGGGGAGAGTTTGCATATGGGGGTTCTCTCTCTCTCTCTCTCTCTCTCTCTCTCTCTCTCTCTCTCTCTCTCTCTCTCTCTCTCTCTCTCACACACTAGTCACCAGCATGCACGTAAAAGCGTAAACAACAAGGGGAATAGACGAGAGGCTCACCACGCCCACCACCACCAAAGCCATTTTCTCTTCCACTCCTCTTCCTTTCCCTTCCCTTTTCCGCCACTCATCTCCTCCTCCTCCTCCTCCTCCTCTTTCTCCTACTCCGCCTCCTCCTCCTCTTACTCCATTTCTTGCAGCTTTTGCGCCTCCGTTTCATCCTTCCTTTTTTCCTACTTTTTTCTTGTTTTTTTTTCGTTTTTTTTTTTTTACATTTCTTCAACCACCGCCATAACTTACTTTTCCTTATTCTTTTCCTCCTTTTTTTTTTACATTTCTTCAACCACCGCCATTATACTTTTCCTTATTCTTTTCCTTCTTTATTCCTACTTTTTCTTGTTTTCCAGTTTTTCATTTTTTTTCCATTATTTACTTTTCCTTATTCTTTTCCTCCTTTTTTCCTCCTTTTTTCATGATTTCTTTTTTACATTTCTTCAACTACCGCCATTACTTACTTTTCCTTACTCTGTTCCTCCTCCTTCCTGTTCTCTTTCTCCTTCTACATCCTCCCTTTCTCCTCTTCCTCATCATTCCTGTTCTCCCAGTCCTCCCATATAATTTACTTCTCCTCCTTCTTCTCTTCCTCATTATTCCTGATCTCTTCCCGTATTCCAGCTACAGCCAAAACAGGAGGTACGTTTTTCTTTTTTTTGTTCTTTTTTCATTTATTTCTTCGACGTCTTATTCTTCGCCATAACCACCACCATCACCATCATCTACTTCTTCTATTACTTATCATTTCTGTTCTTTTCTTACTCCTTAAACATCATCTATTTCTTCTCCTCCTCTTCCTCCTCTGCATCATCTTTTCCTTCTTCCCTTCCTCATCACTTCTGTTCTTTTAACTCCTTAAACATCATCTATTTCTTCTCCTCCTCTTCCTCCTCCTCTTTTCTGCTCTCTTCCTTCTCTACATCATCTTTTCCTTCTTCCCTTCCTCATCATTTGTCTCCTACATCATCTACTTCTGTTCCTCCTCTTTCCTATAATTCCTTCCCCCTCTGTCTCTCTCCGGCATATGACCACAGATGTTGCGCCGATTAAACGAAACTTTCCAACTCTTTCTTCCTCCTCTTCTTATTCCGGCAAGAGTCAAAACAGGAGGTAAGCTTGAAGAGACGGGGCCCACGAGGAACACGAACACGGCCCACGGGAGCAGGTACGGACACGGACAAACCAGCGTGGGGATGAAGGCAACCACTCACTCCGCCGACGAGCTAATCTACCGACGACAACGCCATCTATCGCGCGCGGAAGGAATTACACTGGACGGGCTTTCATTGCCTCTCCCAAGCCCTGAGACCAACGTACCCATTTCCCGCGTACCCCCTCGTGTATACCTTTCCCGACCCCCCTTGCAGCCCCCTTCCCGCCCCCCAGCAGCCCTCCCACATGGAAATCCTGCAGCTCCTTTATATTTTATGGCCATGTTTCCCTGCACGTGTATAAAACATGCGTTCAATTAATGCCGACGAGGAAAAATACGGCCATTCTTTTTCTCTGTTTCCGGGAGCTTAAAAAAATAATGTATATGTGTAAAAGGCGGAGAGAGAGAGAGAGAGAGAGAGAGATTGGTGGGGTGGGGGGTTGGGAGAGCATGAAAGACAGTTACGGATCAGTATGAGTATTACGTAGTTTCATTTTAAACATCTCTCTCTCTCTCTCTCTCTCTCTCTCTCTCTCTCTCTCTCTCTCTCTCTCTCTCTCTCTCTCTCTCTCTCTCTCTCTCTCTCTCTCTCTCTCTCTCTCTCTCTCTCTCTCTCTCTCTCTCTCTCGACCTTCAATATTTTCCGGTTTAACGTACCTCGGAGACGGATTAGAGAAAAAAAAGAAAAACGTCGCTGCTGCTGCCGTTACCGAGGTGATGGAAACGAATGATGAAAATTTATACGTCAGAGAAATAAAAGAACATAAAGAAAAGGGTTTGGATTCGAAAGTCCCCCTCTCTCTCTTTCTATCTATCTATCTATCTACCTTTCTATCTCGATTTGGTTTGGATTCTAAAAGACTTTCCCCTCTCTCTCTCTTTTAATCTATCTATATATCTGTCTGTGTATCAATATTTATCTCTGTATATCTGTACGTATCTATTCCTTAATCTATTTCTCTCACTATCTCTATTTATCAATCTTTTTAAAAATTTGTCTATCTGTATATATTTATCTATATGTGTCTCTCTTTTTGTCTATCGATCTGTTAGCCTCTCTATCTGTCCATCTGTCGGTATCTATTTATATCTATCTATCTGTGTATCTGTATCTATTTATATCTATGTGTCTGTCTATTATATTTGTACTAAGCCTTCCCCGGGACACAATCATTGTCCTGGGCGACTTCAATGCTACTAATGGTACTGACATGGTTGGCTACGAGCTATGTGTTGGTCCCCATGGATCTGGTACCAGGAACATCAACAGCTCTCTCCTCCTGAATTTTGCAAAATCCAGAAGGTTGAGAATTGCGGGTTCCTGGTACCAGAGACCAGAGCTGCACCGCTGGACTTGGTATAGCGATGCCGGAGGGGTAGCTAAGGAGATCGACCACATTCTCGTAAGTACTCGTTGGAGGATCCTTCAGAACTGCAGGGTTTACCGGAGTGCTGAGTTCTTTGCAACTGACCACAGGCTTGTTGTTGCAACACTCAAGCTTCATGTCAGGTCAAGAAGAATCTCGAGATGCAACACTACTGTGTTCCATCTCGAGAGGCTGAAGGACCTGGCATGTGCTCAGGAGTATGCAGTGACAGTCTCAAATCGGTTTGAAGTGCTCGGCACCCTGGAGGACCCTGTAGAACTGTGGGATACCTTCAAACGTGAGACTCTGCAAGCTGCCAAGGAGTGCATTGGAGAGCGCCCGAGATCTAGGAGTGGCTTTGCCTCGGTGGAGACGCTGGAGAATATCGAGGAGAGTCGCGCTGCCAGACTTGCTGGGAACCGGGACCAATACAGGGCTCTGTCACGTAGGACTAGAGCTCTCCTGAGGAGAGACAAGGAGAGGTATGTCAGGGGTCTCGCCGAGGAGGTCGAGGGCCATTTAAATGCGAATGACCTCCGACCTGCCTACCGAGCCCTGAAGAAGCTCCGCTCCAAGTCTTCCTCTCAGGTGAGCGCTATCCGAACAGCTGACGGCTGCCTTGTGTCGGACATGGATGGGCAGAGGGCTCGTTGGACTGAGTACTTTGAGCAGCTGTACGTGGCAAACCCTCCACGTGGGCAGCTTCCAGTTGCTGGGTTGCAGGTGGCGGATGCTGACCCACCCATTGACGAAAGCCCACCCTCTCTGGGCGAGGTCAGAGAGGCTGTGGCCAAGTTGAGGGGTTGCATGCGGTCTTGACTGGCGTATGGCAGTCCGGTACCATTCCTCCTGACTGGAAGAGGGGGTTGGTCGTCCCTATCTGGAAAGGGAAAGGGGACCGCCAACACTTGTATGGACTGGGTACTGGGCAGGGTTGTGGACCAGAGTTATTGCGGAGCATCCATTGGCAATACCAGGGTCACTGACCTTGTTTTTGCTGATGATGCAGTAATCCTAGCGGAGTCGCTGGAGGTTTTGGTGATGGCTCTCGAGGCACTGCACGAGGAGGCGAAGCCCTTGGGACTTCAGGTCTCCTGGGCCAAGACCAAGGTACAGGTGTTTGGAGGCTTGCTGGATGACACAGTACAGTCTGTTCAAGTGTGTGGCGAGGACGTTGAGATTTCAGAAAGTTTCACGTATCTTGTTAGCGTAGTTCATAACAACGGTGAGTCTGGCCCACAGTGTTATGGACTCGCTCAACACGAGTATATGGCGTTGTCGATACCTGTGCAGAAGGACAAAGATCCGGATCTTCAAGTCCCTTGTGCTCCCTGTCTTACTGTATGGTTGTGAGACATGGACACTAAATGGAGACTTGGAGAGGCGGATTGATGCCTAA
Organism: Eriocheir sinensis; assembly: GCF_024679095.1. Classification (NCBI taxonomy): domain Eukaryota; kingdom Metazoa; phylum Arthropoda; class Malacostraca; order Decapoda; family Varunidae; genus Eriocheir; species Eriocheir sinensis. The sequence goes on from NC_066570.1 coordinate 8,674,424, forward strand.
TAAGTAATAAGAGTCAACGCAGAATCATGGGATATCGCTGGAATGACTTCGTGTCAAATCGGCGACAACTCCGTGAGACCGATTCGACATATATTACCTGCATAGTCCGTCAACGCCAACTCCGGCTATACGGGCACGTGGCACGTTTTCCGGAAGCTGATCCTGCTCCTCGGGTTGTCTCTGTAAGGGACAATCCTGAGTGGACGAGGCCAAGGGGACGCCCACGGAGTTCGTGACTTAAGTAAGTCGATAGAGCCTGCCGGGAGGTACTCGGGTTGGGGAGGGGGCCTGCATGGAGACTCGCCCGGAGGGAACCCCGGGCTTGGCGTTGTAGGGTGGGCGAGGCGACGCACCCCCCGACGTATGTCCCCATTGATTGATTGATTAGCTACTTCTCTCTCTCTCTCTCTCTCTCTCTCTCTCTCTCTCTCTCTCTCTCTCTCTCTCTCTCTCTCTCTCTCTCTCTCTCTCTCTCTCTCTCTCTCTCTCTCTCTCTCTCTCTCTCTCTCTCTCTCTCTCTCTCTCTCTCTCTCTCTCTCTCTCTCTCTCTCTCTCTCTCTCTCTCTCTCTCTCTCTCTCTCTCTCTCTCTCTCTCTCTCTCTCTCTCTCTCTCTCTCTCTCTCTCTCTCTCTCTCTCTCTCTCTCTCTCTCTCTCTCTCTCTCTCTCTCTCTCTCTCTCTCTCTCTCTCTCTCTCTCTCTCTCTCTCTCTCTCTCTCTCTCTCTCTCTCTCTCTCTCTCTCTCTCTCTCTCCCTCTCTCTATTATCTCTCTCTCTCTCTCTCTCTCTCTCTCTCTCTCTCTCTCTCTCTCTCTCTCTCTCTCTCTCTCTCTCTCTCTCTCTCTCTCTCTCTCTCTCTCTCTCTCTCTCTCTCTCTCTCTCTCTCTCTCTCTCTCTCTCTCTCTCTCTCTCTCTCTCTCTCTCTCTCTCTCTCTCTCTCTCTCTCTCTCTCTCTCTCTCTCTCTCTCTCTCTCTCTCTCTCTCTCTCTCTCTCTCTCTCTCTCTCTCTCTCTCTCTCTCTCTCTCTCTCTCTCTCTCTCTCTCTCTCTCTCTCTCTCTCTCTCTCTCTCTCTCTCTCTCTCTCTCTCTCTCTCTCTCTCTCTCTCTCTCTCTCTCTCTCTCTCTCTCTCTCTCTCTCTCTTTTTATCTCTCTCTCTCTCTCTCTCTCTCTCTCTCTCTCTCTCTCTCTCTCTCTCTCTCTCTCTCTCTCTCTCTCTCTCCCCCCTTACATCTTCGTCGTTATGTTCTAAATCCCTCCACTCAACCTGTCTTTCTCTATTTTCTTTAACTTTTTTTTTATCTTGTTTCTTTTTCTACCTAATGTTTTTTTTTCCTTAATCTTCCTAACTTCTTTCTTCCTTTATCTCTTTTCCTCGCGTTTTCCTTCTTCCTCTTTACTCTTCTTTCCCTCTCTTTTTTTATCTATTTAACAGTGTAATTTGAATCTCTATCTATCCATCTATCTATCAATCTGTCTATCTATCAATGCATGTATCACTGTTTTGCTCCGTTTTTTTCCACTATTTTCCTGGCGTTTTCCTTCTTCCTCTTTAATTTTCTTTCCCTCTCTTTATTTATCTATTTAACATTGAAACTTGTATCTCTATCTATCCATCTATCTATCAATCTGTCTATCTATCAATATATATTTCACTGTTTTGCTCCGTTTTTTTCCACTATTTTCCTTCTTCGTCTTAAATTTTCTTTCCCTCCCTTTTTTTTATCTATTTAACATTGCAGTTTGTATCTCTATCTATCCATCTATCTATCAAACTGTCTATCTATCAATATATATTTCATTGTTTTGCTCCGTTTTTTCTCCCCGTTTTTCGCCTTTTCTTTTATTTCTCCATGTTTTTCACCCTCTTCCTTTCCCTTCCTTTCCTAACGAGTCTATCTACCTAACATGGACCCTTGGCTCTCCCCTCTCTTTCTCTCATTTTCCTTTTTCTTTCCGTCTTTTTCCTCCGACCTTTCTCCTCATCATCCCTTTACACCACTTTTCTCTTTGCGGCCTTTTTTTCTCATTGTCTTCATTACCAAGTTTTTTTCTCCCTGTCTTCCTCTTCCCCTCATGCTCGCCTACACGTGAGAGAAGGGAGGGAAGGAGGGGTTAGGAGGTAAGGATGGAGACCAAGTAGGAAAGGAAGGGAGGGGGAGGAGTAGGGAGGAGTGTAGGGAGGGAGCGTAGGACTTTAGAAAGGGGGGAATTGGAGAACCAGGAAGGGTGTTAGGAATAAGGGAAGGAAAGGTAGTTAGAAGGGAAGGAAGGAACATAGAGAAGGGTAGGAGGGAGGAGAGTTTGAGTATGTAGGGAAGGTGGGAAGAAAGGACGGAGAGAATGTAGGAAAATCGAAGGAAGAGAGTAAGACAAGGAATGCGATCACAGGCAAGCGTTTAGGAGGGAAGGAAGGCAGAAGGAAGGAAGGAAGGAGGAGAGTTTGAGTACGTAGGGAAGGTGGGAAGAGAGGACGGAGAGAATGTAGGAAAACCAAAAGAAAGAATGGAGGTAAAGAGGGAGAGAGGGAGAAATGAGGGAGAAAATAAGACAAGGAATGCGATCACAGGCAAGCGTTTAGGAGGGAAGGAAGGCAGAAAGGAGGGGAAGGGAGAAGGAAGGACGGAAAGGGTAGGAAAGATGAAAGGATGAAAGGGAGGTAAAGAGATAAAAAGAAAGAAAGATATGAAAAAGACAATAAAAGAAGGAATGTTATCACGGACAGGAAGGACGGAAGGAAGGAGGGAGGGAAGGAAGAAAGGAGGGAAGGAATGCTATCACAGGCTAACGTTAAGGAGAGAACGAAGGAGTGAAGGAATAAAAGAAGGGAGGTGTTTAGGAGGGAAGGAAGGAGGGAAGGAATGAAGGAGGAAGGAGGGAAGGGAGAATGAAGGAGGGAAGGAAGGAGGGAAGGAAGGAGGGAAGGAGGGAAGGAAGGAGGGAAGGAAGGAGGGAAGGAAGGAGAGAAGGAGGGAAGGAAGGAGGGAAGGAGGGAAAGAAGGAGGGAAGGAAGGAGGGAAGGAAGGAGAGAAGGAGGGAAGGAAGGAGGGAAGGAAGGAGAGAAGGAGGGAAGGAAGGAGGGAAGGAAGGAGGGAAGATATTAAGAAGAGAAGGAAGGAGGGAAGGAATGAAGGAGGGGAGGCGTTAAGGAGAGAAGGAAGGAGAGAAGGAGGGCAGGAGTGCTATCCCAGGCCGGGGCACGAGAGGGTTCGGTTAAGGGAGGTGATCACTTATCCGGCGCCTCGTCCGGTCCGAAGAGGTGGTGGTCGTATTTTTCAATTCCGATAATGTAGTACGTGATGCAAAAATTGGGTGGCTGGTGGCGGCGGCAGTGGTGGTGGAGGTGGTGGTGTTGGTGGTGTTGGTGGTGGTGGTGTTGGTGTTGGTGTTGGTGTTGGTGGTGGTGTTGGTGGTGGTATTGGTGTTGGTGTTATTGATGTTACTGGTGTTGGTGTTAGTGGTGTTGGTGTTGGTGGTGGTATTTTTTGTGGTGTTATCTTGGCGGAAACTTCCTTTTTTTCCTCGGTGGGTTTAATATTCTTTGTGTCGGAGAGTGTTGTAATTTTCATTTTAAAAATTTACGGTGCCACTATGTCAGAGTGTGTGTGTGTGTGTGTGTGTGTGTGTGTGTGTGTGTGTGTGTGTGTGTGTGTGTGTGTGTGTGTGTGTGTGTGTGTGTGTGTGTGTGTGTGTGTGTGTGTGTGTGTGTGTGTGTGTGTGTGTGTGTGTGTGTGTGTGTGTGTGTGTGTGTTATCCTCTGTATGTGAGACACGCAATTGCATGCCATTCCGTATGCATAGACGTTTGGATATATGTGTCTGCATGCATGTTTTCAGGTTTGTATATATGCATGAGTGTATGTATTTATGTGTATGTGTGTGTATATGGGTAGGCGGTGGCTGAGTGGTTAGCGTGCGGGCCCCGCATTCACCGCGTACTGGACGACGCTGGTTCGAATCCCCACGCTACCACCTGGGATTTTTCAGTCACCGCCGAGTGTCCTAAGACAACCCACATGCTGTCCTGAAGACCAGCCATCCAGGGGGCAGCATGAGCCAAGAATAAATGGCGCCACTATAAAAAAAAATTGCCTGCGCCATGACGGGCTTGGGCCGACCAACAGGCCCCTGAAGAAAGCCTACCGGCGAAGACGTAAAAAAAAAAAAAAAAAAAAAAAATGCATGTATGAATATGTGTGTATGTATGAGTGTATATATGTATGTGTGTATGTATGGGTATATGTATGTAAATGTGTATGTATGTATGTACGAAATACTGTATATATGTATGTATATATGTTTAACTATGTATGTATGCAGCTTCTATAAGTATATATGTATGTATGTAAATATCCAGGCTTGCATGAATATATGTTCTATAACTTATACAATTTATAACTTATATAACACACAAACACATGCACGGGCTGGCCTTCACACGATGCCAGTCCCCGTGTTGTGTCTGGGTCCTGGCGACGCTCACTCGGCCTTGGGGCTCGTGTTCGCCTGTGCAAACGTCTAAAGTTGTTTACTTGCTCGTCAGCGTGATGCACAACGGCGTGTAAGTTAGATTATTTTTATGGTTCCCGGTCCGCGTTATGCAGCAATAAAAAAAAAAGAGGATACATCTGCAAACGCTAACAGCCCGAGTCAGCCATATGGCTTTAGCTGTCGGTTATCAATAGCTTCGGTTCGTCACCATCATTATCATTTTCAGCCATTACTCGTCCGGTGCAGGATAAAGGTCTTTCCACGGCTTCTTCAACCGTTTCCTGAGTGATGTTGGTGTACTCCATCCTGCTCCGAGAAATGTACTAGTTTTATTTTCCGCGAGGCCCTCTGTCTACCCTGACCTTTCTTACAGTATTTGGATCGCCCTTCTGTTACTTTCATTTTCAATTTGCTACCAGTTCTACGAGTGATATGACCTGCCCAGTTCCAATTCTCATTTCTAGTTGTCACTAAATCTTTTGTGATGGCTGACAGAATGCATTGATTGTAAAACTTTCTCTTCACTGAGAGTGGCAGGTTGTTGTTCATGGTATTAAACTATAGTTACCAAAAGCACTCCATCCCACTTCTGTTCTGTTTCTGATTTATGTTTCATCGTGCTGTGTTGCACTCGCTGTGTCTAAGGTATCGGTATTCTCGGCTCTCTTAAGAGTTTCGTTCCCATCATTATTTGTTGTTTACCAACAGATTAGTAAACATTACCTTTTATTTCTTCGTATTGATCTACGAAATACATGCAGAGGTTATTATACTCGGCTGATTTTTCGACAACTTGGTTATAGACGTGAATGTTGTACTTGTTGAGTATCAACTATGATTTGAGCAATTTATTCTTTTCCTGTATCATTCAATACACAGTCTAAGCTTTAATCTTAGAACATACATTATTCATGTATTTATATGCATTCTGTGCGCCCTATCTTTTGCATGCATTGTAAATGTATCCATTAAATTGTCAAGAGCAACAATAAAATTCTTCTTGTTAGTGGTCTGTTACAGTCATGGCGTGGCTGTCGTGAGCCTCAGTGACGGGGCAGGAGCAATACTCCACGATGTGCAGGCCGTGTATTCGCATGTCCAGTGCTTCCTGAGGCACTGAGGTGCAGAGCGAATGCAGTGTGCTCCATCATGGCTTCTTGACGTGTCTTTCAATACCCAGTGCAGGTGATGTGCTGGTATGCGGGAAGGGCCTTTCAGTACGCAGTGCACGTAGCGTTGCCGTGCTTTAATGTGTTTGTGGAGTAGCTCGCGGAGGTGCGGTGCGGCGCGGCGTGTGTTGTGCGCCATCAAGTGTGTCATTAGCGTGCGGCTCAAAGGACGGCCGAGCACGAGGCGCCGCCGTGCTGCCCGCCGTGACGGAGGGTTACGGCGCCGCGCCAAGGCCACGACACACACACACACACACACACACACACACACACAGAAATAGAGAAATATCACATAACTTCACATCAAACAAAATTTACATTGCCATGTAAACGGGGAACACACACACAAATACGAAATTATGGTTGTTTATCGGAGAAGTAAATATACAGACAACCAAGTTGGGCTCACGCTTCTCTCTCTCTCTCTCTCTCTCTCTCTCTCTCTCTCTCTCTCTCTCTCTCTCTCTCTCTCTCTCTCTCTCTCTCTCTCTCTCTCTCTCTCTCTCTCTCTCTCTCTCTCTCTCTCTCTCTCTCTCTCTCTCTCTCTCTCTCTCTCTCTCTCTCTCTCTCTCTCTCTCAAACTCTGTCTAACTCTGTCTAACTCTGTCTAACTCTGTCTAACTCTGTCTAACTCTGTCTAACTCTGTCTAACTCTGTCTCTCTTTCTCTCTCTCTCTCTCTCTCTCTCTCTCTCTCTCTCTCTCTCTCTCTCTCTCTCTCTCTCTCTCTCTCTCTCTCTCTCTCTCTCTCTCTCTCTCTCTCTCTGTCTAACTCTGCCTAACTCTGTCTAACTCTGTCTAACCATTTCTCCAACTCTCTCTCTCTCTCTCTCTCTC
>NC_066570.1:8685914-8733414 GCF_024679095.1 Eriocheir sinensis
CTCCCTCTCTTCTCTCCTCCCATTACCTTACTCTTTCTCTGCATCACTTGACCCTCTCTCCCCATATATCGACCCATCTGATTGCTTCATATCTCTCTCTCTCTCTCTCTCTCTCTCTCTCTCTCTCTCTCTCTCTCTCTCTCTCTCTCTCTCTCTCTCTCTCTCTCTCTCTCTCTCTCTCTCTCTCTCTCTCTCTCTCTCTCTCTCTTTTCTTTCTTTCTTTCTTTCTTTTTCCTTTTATTCCTTCCTTCTTTCTTTCTTTTTCTTTCTTTTCTCTCTCTCTCTCTCTCTCTCTCTCTCTCTCTCTCTCTCTCTCTCTCTCTCTCTCTCTCTCTCTCTCTCTCTCTCTCTCTCTCTCTCTCTCTCTCTCTCTCTCTCTCTCTCTTCACCCAGTTTCTTCTCTCCCTATTTATCTACTTTCACTCTTTTTTTAATATTACTTCTCTCCCTCTTTAATATTTTCTTTCTGTTATTCCCCTTTCTCCTGTATTCCTCCTCCTCCTCCTCCTCCCTCTACTTAACTTATCTTTCTCATTATCCCTCCTTCCCTCCTTTCCTCCCTCCCTCCCTCCCTTCCCTCCTTCTCTCCCTCTCAGCTCTTCTGGAGGGAGCTGAGCATAATCAATGAGAGTGATTACTGAGTGCCTGAGAGACAGAGAGAGAGTGTACAATCAGAAGACATCAGACAGGCAGAAAGAGACATATGGACAGCTTGACAGACAGAGAATAAAAATAACAAAGACATAAATAAACACAAAAGGAGAGAGAGATTCACAGACGAGAAGACAGACATATAAACAGACCGACCGACCGGCAGATGAAAAAAAAAAAAAAAAACCCGACCTCTAATTAAAACACAACAACACAAATGGAGTAAGAGTGAAAGGGAAAAATGTCAGCGAAAAGTCACCCGATCCGCTACAATTTCTCTCTATTTTCCGGCGTTGGTACCACTGATGTACAAGCTTGGCGGCCTTGGTGACACTGCCTCTTCCTGCGTTGCACAAGGCGTATCGTTGCTGCAGGGCGATCACATTACCGCGGATATATTGAAGACCTGAACTCGGTGGGGTCGGCCAGGAGGGTTGTCGGAGGGGTTGGTAATACTGATCCGTCGCTGGCAACACTGGTAAGGTGAATAATTGTCTCCCGGCGCAATTTTTCTTGTTTGAGCAATTACAGAGCGAGCGTGTGGCGGTGGCAACGCTTTTTTGTGGCCGGGAGGGAGGGAGCGAAGAGGCGAGGCATTAGGCTGGCAACACTGATTCATTAACTAAGGTTGCAGGCAGTCTAATCACCTAGCAATAGTCTTCTCCTCCTCCTCCTCCTCCTCCTCCTCCTCTTCTTCTTCTTCTTCTTCTTCTTCCTCCTCCTCCTCCTCGTTCTCGTCCTCCTCCTCCTCCTCGTTCCTCTTCTTCCTCCTCCTCTTCCTCCTCCTCCTCTTCTTCCTCCTCCTCTTCCTCTTCCTTTTCCTCCTCCTCCTCGTTCCTCCTCCTCCTCCTCTTCCTCTTCCTCTTCTTCCTTCTCCTCCTCCTCCTCCTCGTTCCTCCTTGTTTCTCCTCGTTTCTCCTCCTCCTCCTCCTTCCCCTCCTTCTCTTCCTCCTCCTCCTCCTCCTTTCATTACCCTGAAATCTCGTTCCTCCCCACCATTACCACCTCCACAAACACCCTCGTCCTGGTCCGCCCTCCTCCACGACTCCACTTACCACACCATTCCACCACATTTCCACAACAACCACAGTCTTCGCCACAGCTATTGTGTCCTCTACTTTACGTATGTTTTGCTTTGTCTATGTAATTCTACCCACCGCACTCCTTTTTCTTCAACTTCAACTTTTTTTTCTACCCATCGCTCTCTATCTCCATCTTCAAGTTTTGTTCTACTCATCTCACTCCTAAATAACAACAGGCTTCACCATCATTATCATACCTCCTTCATTAGACGTATTCTATCTTCCCTCTACCTGTCCCATTCCTCTTTCTCCACCTGTAACTCTTTCTCCATTGTTAGCTTTGTTTTCCATCCATCCCAATCCTCAATAACAGCAACCTTACCAACTATTATGGTACTTTCTTCTTTACACGTATTTTTGCTAGCCTCTACCTGTTCCATTCCTGTTTCTCCATCTTTTAACTTTTTTTCAACTCGTCCCATTCCTCTTTCTCCATCATCAACTATTTTTCCACTCATCTCACTCCTAAATAACAACAGTCTTCACCATCATTATCATACCTGCTTCATTACACGTATTTTTGCTTGCCTCTACCTGTTCCATTCCTGTTTCCCCACATTTTAACTTTTTTCATCTCGTCCCAAACCTCTTTCTCCATCTTCAACTTATCCTTCTTTCTCCTCCTCCTCCACCAAACACAATTAACTATATTACGTTCACACCTTCCCCGAGACGAGCCACCACCACAACCTCCGTATCCTGCGTCCAATTTAGTTAAGTTCAGGTGATGGGCTGAAGTGTAGCCTTTCTAACGGAGCTTCTGTCACTACTATTATTTACTCTTGGTTCTGATCCTGTATTCTAATTTTCCCTTTTTATTTTTACAGATAATCACACCGCAGTTCCTATTTCTTCTTAACCCGTCCGCTGCTACTGGCATGGATTTCGCCTTCACTGGTAGCCTGGTAACCTGCCTCTGTGGTGGGTAGTGGAGTGTTTCCTATGTGGTATTGGTGTGCTGGATATCCCTTCACTGGTAGCCTAGTTCATATGCTCCCAGGTCCTTCTCTGCCTCTGTGGTGGGTAGTGGAGTGTTTCCCATGTGGTATTGGTATGCTGGATATCCCTTCACTGGTAGCCTAGTACATATGCTCCCAGGTCCTTCTCTGCCTCTGTGGTGGGTAGTGGAGTGTTTCCCATGTGGTATTGGTGTGCTGGATATCCCTTCACTGGTAGCCTAGTACATATGCTCCCAGGTCCTTCTCTGCCTCTGTGGTGGGTAGTGGAGTGTTTCCCATGTGGTATTGGTGTGCTGGATTTCCCCTCCCAAGATGCATGACCTCACATTTTTCTTCACTAAATTGGAGCAGCCACTTTTTGTTCCACTTCTGTAGCTTGGTGATGTCTTCTTGTAGGAAATCCGTATCCAAGGGGTTAATATCTTGTGTGCTGAATAATTACTTTCCCATGATATCCTTTGCATGCGTTTTGTTACCTGTGTAGTGTAATAGTTGAATCGCCAGCGCCCCCTCAAGGCTTCCACCCCATCACCGTCATTGCCCTGCGTGGAGTGCTCCAGGCTGACAAGTTTTTGGGCTTCCGTGCGGCGCGTGGCTTTTGTGCACTGCCTCCATGACCGTGAGAACCAGCCCCGTCCCCTCCGCCCCCCCGCGCCACACACACACACACACACGCGGGGTACAGCTCATCCTTTTTAATGGTCCACGCTTGGGGCCCTTTGTGGCATCTGTCGTGGCTCAGAATTATCCTTCATAATTTACAAATACGCGCGGCTCGCCTGGCCTCCCTTCGCCCTCCATTATTTTGATAGTAAAAGAGCCAGGTAGGACGCGTAGCAATGGTTTTAAGTTAGACAAATTCAGATTCAACAAAGACATAGGCAAGAATTGGTTCACCATGTTGTGGGTGCCAATACCGTAGACACATTCAAGAAGAGGTTAGATAAGGCCATGGATGGTGAGGTAAGGTGCGGTTGAGTGTACAGGAGCTGCCTCTTGCAGGATCCTTACGTTCTTATGTTCTTAGGGCCGCTTTTAAGTTACTTCGTTTGTTTTGATCGTTACCAATGGCGGCGATCGACGCTATAGCATTTTCACGTAAAACTAGCCTATGGGGTAGTGGCGGTTGCGGGGTTAGCCTAGCCCCGCACCTTGCCACACACTCTCAACACCTCTCGCTTCCTCTGCAGCCGCCACTACCCCATTGGCCAGTTTCAAGTGGAAAACTATAGCGTCGATCGCCGCCATTGGTAACGATCAAAACAAACAAAGTGACTGTGAAAGCGGCCATTAATGCTCGTCATGCATTTTGGGTGGTGGCTGACGTGCCTTGCCCCGCCGCTGACCCGTCACGCTCCTGCTGACTTATGACTAATCGCTGCTGACTGTGATGCTGACGCGGCGATGGTGATTCTGCTTTTGCCATTTAGGAGCTGACTTTTTTTTAATAGAGAAAACAAAGCCGTAAAAAGGACACATGCGTTATTCGTGTTCCATTTAAGAAAAAAAAAAAAAAATGTTAAAAGTTACCGAATTAGATTACAAAAGTTTCTTATACTTTTAGAAAATGAGTGTGTCAAGGCGCCGCGCTAACCAGAACCAATCACTCGTTCGCATCTTTTTTGGCATTCATCATCATCATCATCTTCTTCTTCTTCTCTTTCTTCTTTTTTACTTTTTCTTTTTCTTCTTATCATTTTTATTAGTATTATTTTGCGTAACGAATTATATCGCATCTTTTTCGGCATTCTTGCATAGTTATTATTATTATTATTATTATTATTATTATTATTATTATTATTATTATTATTATTATTATTATCATTAGTACTACTATAGGAGCAGCGTGCCACAAGATTCTTCTACTCATCGTTTCGCCTATAACCTGTCCGTCTCCTTTCCCGAAAAAACAACCCACCTCGCCCTGATTAGTGTTATGCATGCCTAAGGGCCGTAGACTAAACATTTCGTCGCCCAAGTTCACATATTTGACAAGGCTTTCGTAGGAGTTTTTGGTCATTTCCAGAAGTAGTTTTATGACCCTGGTGATAGTTTGACCCTTCCTCTGTACCATGAACCTTAAAAAACACAGTAGTAAACATTTCGTCGCCCAAGTTCACATATTTGACAAGGCTTTCGTGGGAGTTTTTGGTCATTTCCAGAAGTAGTTTAATGACCCTGGTGGTAGTCTGACCCTTCCTCTGTACCATGAACCTTAAAAAACACAGTACTAAACATTTCGTCGCCCAAGTTCACATATTTGACAAGGCTTTCGTAGGAGTTTTTGGTCATTTCCAGAAGTAGTTTTATGACCCTGGTGATAGTTTGACCCTTCCTCTGTACCATGAACCTTAAAAAAACACTCATGAAAAAGCAGATTGATCCCTTCTTTGACCTTCAGAAATAGTTGATGTGAGAAGCGATGGTGTCTTAAAGTGCGGCCCTGTGTCTGCGTCATCACCAAGGAAGTGAATGAACAAGTAATTTCGTAATGACTCGAGCGCGACACCACAATGCAAGAAATATGTTTATCCTTGAAACTCGTTGTTCTATCTCCTTGCGTTCCTCCTTTCATCAATTCAGCCTTTCTTCCTTGTTCTAGAGCGTCAGCATGTTATTCCTCCTCCTCCTTCTCCTGTAATTCCTCCTCTTCCTCCTCTTCCTCCTCCTCCTCCTCTTCTTCTTCTTCTTCTTCCTCATTACTTTCCCTGCTTGAGGCAAATTTATCCTCCTCGCCCACACAGTTCCAATCATGTTAGCTGGAAGTCCCCCCCCCTCTTCGCCTACACACACACACACACACACACACACACACACACACACACACATACACACACACATATTCACACATAGAAGCCTTCCCCGGTGGACGCAGCGGACCAGTGTTCCTCTCCACAACAGGTTCAGAAGTTGAGACACGGCGCCATTAATTCACGTAAAATATGCCGGTGACCTGCTTACACACACACACACACACACACACACACACACACACACACACACACACACACACAAGGACGCACGGAGGCTATCTAATATTAAGGCATAAACCGAGCTGGGAAGTCCTCACCGTGCAGACCTCCTCTTAATGGCCCCGGCATCGACACAGCCCACATTACGGCCCCCGCCCCTCGTCTTTCTGAGACAACCTAATTTACATTATAGTCTTGCCAAGCGTAATACTCCTCCAGGCCACAATACCTCACCATTCACTGCTGATTGTGACTCCAAGATCCGATCCCTTATGTCCGGATTGCTAAGGGCTCTCACGCATGTTGTAACTATGGTTATAATTTCTCGACCCAAAGAGAATGATGATGATAACTATAACGATAATGGTAATAATAGTAATTACAATTTATATTGTTGCTAATAGATTTATTAATCTTATCATTATAGTAATAACAATCGTATATTACAAAAAAAGTAACATGAATAATACCCTTGAGCAGCGTCGTTCAGTGAGTGGTTTGTGCGACGTTCATTGGAAGCGTGCGGGGCTTGTGTAAACATTGTACAGGAGAGAAAGGTCACGCCGCCCCCGGTGCCGACATTTGACAAAGAGGAGGAAGAGGAGAATGAGGAAACATGGAAGTGCAAGCACAGAAAGCTTGTTGGCTTAAAACGAAGGTGCCTGTTTTAGCGATTTATTCCCTGCACCAGGCACTTCGCTGACCTGAGGGCTAATTAAATAACGATGTGCGTAGGAACGGAAACGACTGACTCATGTCGCAACGAAGTTACGGTCAATGCGATTTTTAATGAGTTGATCGTTACTGTAATAATAATTTTTCGGGAAGTTTGTTTCAGTGATGGATGACTCGATTCAACCGCTTGAATCAGCAGACTGTCAGAGAAGGACGAACACAAAGAGGATGAGAAAGAAGAGAGTACAAGAAGCTAATCCTATTTTTTCCTCTAAGGTCAATATATGTGCGAAGATTACACACAAAGATACAAACTTCAAGTCATCAAGATGGCGTGTCACCTCAGGAGGTTTTCGTGGCGACACACACACGCGTCCGTCTGGTGTCCGCGCAGGCCCCGCCGAGGAGCCGCCAGGACACAGTGTGGTTCGTATTATTAAACGCAGCGGGACCTCAGTTCGCCCGTTTGAAATCCCTGTCGTAGAAATTGCTCGGATTTTCATGAACTCTTTTGTGATCCCAGTGATAGATCTACTCCACTTCTGCATCTTGGACGGGCAAATCACACACGAAAACCCAGTCAAACTTCTCTGCGGCCTTGGGAAACGGTCATAATGAGAGCCCGATATGTTTAAAAATATGGACCACACTCCCGGCGGGGCGAGGAGGCCGGCGGCGGCGGCATCACAGCCTCATTTCTACCAAGACGAACATGAAAAAAACTAAAACCTGCAACATATTTTTTCCCGGCACAATAAAGGCCGAGCAGACTTTTATCTCGACGGTGCCACGGCTACACAGACTCGCGGGACACAAAAGCTGCACTCAAGCTTAAGCTCACTAATCTCGAGGCGCCCTCCACCCCCCACCCCCCTCAAAGACCGTCCCTAACCCGCCGCCGCCATCATCATTACCACCACCACCACCACCACCATTTCTGCTTCTACTGCCACCATAACCATTACCTCCATCACAAATCATCATGAAAACCATAAACACCAACAAAAGCAAACCATCTTCCACTCCTTAACCACGACAAAAACGAAAGGATGATCCACCCATAATCCACCACTCCCATGACGACGACGACCACCACCACCACCACCAACAACAACAACAGCGACAATACTAATACCATCACCACCACCACCACCATAATCATGAAAACACCAACACCAACAATAACGGACCACCACCACCACCAACAACAACAACAACAGCGACAATACTACCACCATCACCACCATCACCACCACCACCACTACCACCACCACCACCAACAACAACACCAACGACAACAACAACAACGACAATACTACCACCATCACCATCACCACCACCACCACTACCACCACCATAACCATGAAAACACCAACACAAACACCAACAATAACTGACCACCACCACCAACACCTTCTCTCGCTCTCTCCTTCCATCACCACACCAAAACAAGCCTGATATAAAACACTCGTCAACACTTCTCCCTCTCCTCCTCCCTTCCCCTTCCCCACCAAGTCACCGCGCTCATCCTCCACTAGGAATACAGTTATAAGTAGATCGCGTTCCCTTGCTTCCTCCCGAGGCTTGCAAGGGGGATGAGAGAAGAGAATTTGCCCGGTGAAAAAGTTGCATGAATCCCCGGAGATCCCACGCACACACCGGCCAGCAGCGTCGTGTGTCCGAAAGTCAGACAAATAGTGGGAGAACTTATGAGCCACAAAATGCAAGAATAAAAGTATATTGCACATCATCATATAACAATTAGTAGCCCAGGAAAAACAACAACACGAGAAACAATAAAAGAAGTGGCGGAAAAAATATCTAAAACATATTTGTAGCCCACGAGAAAACAAACAAACAAGAAGCAATGAAAGCAGTGACTTATATATTCAAAATTCTACTACCGTGGCAATAATAACGCGAAAGCACTTGAAACAAAATAAGAGTAAAAAAAAAAGAGAAAAAAACATCCCCGAAATTGTAAAATGCAACACGGGGGACCAGGGGACACGTAAACACTTAAAATACATAAAAAAACACAAAAAATAAGCTTCCAAGTAAAACACAAACATAACAAAAAGAGCACAAATACGCCTGAAATAAAACAAAACAATAGGAGCATATAAACGCCTGAAATAAAACAAAACAAAACAAAAACAGAACCGACGCACAAGTAAACAACATTCCCGAAGTTACAAAAGGCAACTCAAGGCACACACACAAACACATGAAATACATTAAAAAAGAAACCTTCAAAGTAAAATACAAACACTCCCACGCCGGGCCCTTCCTTGTCGATCTCACAAGGGCTCCGCATCGGGTATTCGGCCTTGTTCCCCGCCAGCTCTGAAGGTCAACGGCGCGTAAAACAGCTCTTAATGCGCCGTCTCTCTTCCTTCATTTCCTCGGGGCTTCAAACATGATCAGTGGAGGCGATAGCGGCGTGTTGACATGGCGGGGCATAAAAATAACAGCAAAAAGGGACCACCACCTTCACCTTCGCCTGCTTCAACGGCGCGTAAAACAACTCCCAATGCGCCGTCCCTTATCCTTAATTTCCTCGGGGTTTAAAACATGATCAGTGGAGGCGATAGCGGTATGCTGACATGGCGGGGCATAAAAACAACTTAACAACAGCGGACCACCATCTTCACCGTCGCCAGCTTCAACGGCGCGTACAACAACTCCCACTGCCCCGTCGCTCTACCTTCATTTCCTCGGGGCTAAAATTATGATCAGTGGAGGCGATAGTGGTGTGCTGACATGGCCGAGCATAAAAAAAACCATCCTCAAAAACGACCTTCACAAGCTTCAACGGGGCGTAAAATACCTCCTAATGCCGCGTCCCTCTTCCTTCATTTCCTCGGGGTTTAAAACATGATCAGTGGAGGCGATAGTGGTGTGTTGACATGGCGGGGCATAAAAAAAAATCGACCTCAAGAATAAGAATAACAAACTACGACCTTCACCAGCTTCAACGGGGCGTAAAATACCTCCTCTCCCTTCATTTCCTCGGGGTTTAAAACATGATCAGTGGAGGCGATAGTGGTGTGTTGACATGGCGGGGCATAAAAAAAAAATCGACCTCAAGAATAAGAATAACAAACTACGACCTTCACCAGCTTCAACGGGGCGTAAAAAAGCTCCTAATGTCCCGTCCCTCTTCCTTCATTTCCTTGAGGGTAAAAACATGATCAGTGGAGGCGACAGTGGTGTGTTGACATGGCCGTGTAATAAAAACATCAACAATGACGAACTATCACCTCCACCATCTTCAACAGGGCGTAAAACAGCTCTTAAAGCGTCGTTCCTCTTTCTTAATTTCCTCGGGGTTTAAAAAATGATCTGTGGAGGCGATGGTGGCGTGTTGACATTGCGGTGCATTAAAAAAAAGCATCAACACTAACAATGACGAACCTCTAACCTTCACCAGCTTCAACGGGGCGTAATACAGCTGTTAATGCGACACCCTTCTTCCTTCATATCCTCGGGGCTTAAAACATGATCAGTGGAGAGGATAGCGGCGTGTTGACATGGCGGTGTATAAAAACAGCTTCCACGGCGCGTAAAACTGCGATTTTACATCACAACCTCATCCCTCTGGCTTCATTTCCTTCTGCATTGGAATATCAGTGGAGGCGACAGTGGCGTGTTGACTTGGTGATGCATAAAACATCCTTGAGTGCCCCGGCGACTCGCTCTTCGGGGGATCAGACGGAGGCGAGAGTGAGCTACGTCTTGTCCATCATTAGTGGCACACGCACAGAGGAAGGTCACAAAGAAAAGCTACTTAGGATAACTTGTCTCCCGAAGGATTGGTGTAAGGACGAGAGAGAGAGAGAGAGAGAGAGAGAGAGAGAGAGAGAGAGAGAGAGAGAGAGAGAGAGAGGGGACACATGAACATAGTCTAATTCAACTTTGAAGGACAATGGAGGCGGCATCGATCGCCCCCCTCAGTTTCCCTTCAAGTGGGACTATCAGGCGCACTTTCTCCCGGTTCGGCGGCCCACCAAGCTCACCTGCGCCGTGCGGCCTCACCGACATCGACCAGGCCGCCTCCTCCCGCCCGCCCGCTCCTCCCTCTCCCTCGCTCTCTCGCTCTCTCCTTCATTCCGTTCTCCTCCTCCTCCTCCTCCTCTTCAACCTACTTTTCCTCCTAGCCTTCTTGCTTTTCTCCTCTCCTCCGTTCTCTCTTCTTCATTCCGTCCTCCTCCTCCTCCTCTTCTTCCTCCTTTTCCTCCAGCCCTCTTAATTTTCACTTCTCTCTTTCTCTTTTACTTTATATTACTCCATCCTCCGTTCTCTTCCTTCTTCGTCCTTACTCCTACTTACTCTCCTTCATTCAGTCCTCCTCTTCCTCTTCCTCTTCCTCATATCTCCTTTCCCTCTTCCTCTTCTTACTTTACCTTTTTCAACCATCTCCCTCTCCGTTCGTCCTCCTCTCTCTCTCTCTCTCTCTCTCTCTCTCTCTCTCTCTCTCTCTCTCTCTCTCTCTCTCTCTCTCTCTCTCTCTCTCTCTCTCTCTCTCTCTCTCTCTCTCTCTCTCTCTCTCTCCCTTCGCCTTCATTTCGTTCGTCGTTCTCAATTCCTCCTTCGCCTACCCTTTCCCCTCCTCCTTCTCCTCTTCTCTCTCCTCGCTTGCTTTACTTCGCTCCAATCTTTCTCTTTTTTTTTCACTCTCCTCCTCGTCCTCTTCATCCTCAACCTCCTCCTCCTCCTCGTATTTCTTCCCTCTTTCCTTATTTCATTTCTCCCTCCTCCTCCACAATTTTCTTCTCTTGTTCCAATCTTCCACTTCCTCTTTTGCCTTTCATGGTCAAACTCCACCCAATCTTTCGGCCTTCCACTTTCTACTCTCCACCTCTTTTCTTCCTTTATTCCACGTCCCTTCCACTTCCAGTCTTGCCTTTCATTCTCTTCATCTTCCATCCCAATCTCCACCCCAATTTTTAACCCTCCCCTTCATCCTCCTCCTTGTCCTCTTTTTTTTTTACTCTGATATTACTCCTCTCCTTCTCTTTTCTCCTCCTCCTCCACCTCCTCCTGCTCTTCCTCTCTTCTCCTACATGAGTCCACTCTCTCTCACTCTCTCTCTCACACTTTTCGCCTTCATCCTCCATCTCATCTCTCTATTCCACTCCCTTCACTCTTTTTCCATATTTCATCCTCCTCGTTGTCGATCTCCTCCTCCTCCTCCTCCTCCTCCTCCTCCTCTCAGTATCCCAGTTTCTCTCCTCCTTTCGTCCTCTTCAGATTCCTTCCCTTTCTATCCTCCTCCTACCCCTCACAGTTTTCTTCTCCTTCTCTTCTGCTTGCTATTCCTCCTCCTCCTCCTCCTCCTCTACTTGGTTTTCCTCCTCTTCTTCTCTTCCTCCTCCACTTGGTTTTCCTCCTCCTCCTTCTCTTCATCTGTTCCTTTTTCTGTTTCTTCTGTTTTTTCTTCTTCTCCTTCTTCTTCTCCTTCTCCTCCTTCCGTTACCTGCCAGACTCGATTCCCTTCGCCTTCCAAAAGCTCACCTGTTATTGGGCGTCTCAGGTAAGCCGCCTTAAGCCTCGTCCCTCCTAGCCTCCAGTCAAAGGTGTGTGTGTGTGTGTGTGTGTGTGTGTGTGTGTGTGTGTGTGTGTGTGTGTGTGTGTGTGTGTGTGTTTGCCCGGCTGTCCGTGGGGCGCCTCGTTTCGTGTGATACATTATTTCATTATTTTTCTGGCGCGGGTTCGTTCGTCTGCGTGATTTTAAAGCTTCAGGAGCCCTTGAAAATAATGGATGATGGAGGCATTAATACGTGATGGCGGGAGGCGAAAGGGACACACGTGGAAACTGGTCCTCTGCACACACACACACACACACACACACACACACCACCATTGCCAGATTTTTGTACTCAGAGCATAATATTTACCGGTTTCTGACGCCTAACTATTGCCAAGAAACATCAGGATCTAACTCTATTAACGATAACTATAAATGAGTTTCGCTATTGGAGCCCAGAAGACAGTTTTGGGGTAGGAAGTCGGGAAATATAAGCGGCTGAGTACGACAATCTGGCAACGTTGACACACACACACACACACACACACACACACACACACACACACACACACACACACACACACACAGAACCCTCACCCCCCACACGTACCTAACTAACATTACCAAAACTAACATTATCCCCAAAACAACAAATAAAATAAATGGTGACAGCGGTGGGATCATACATTTCAGTCATCTCCTTACACATGATACCTATATACCAATGACTCTCTCTCTCTCTCTCTCTCTCTCTCTCTCTCTCTCTCTCTCTCTCTCTCTCTGTCTCTATCTGTGTGTCTGTGTTTGTGTTTGTGTTTCTGTCTCTCTCTCTCTCTCTCTCTCTCTCTCTCTCTCTCTCTCTCTCTCTCTCTCTCTCTCTCTCTCTCTCTCTCTCTCTCCACACACAGGTCTCGTCATCTTCGTTCATTTAATTGAGTTCTTTTTCTCAGTTTCGTTCGTTCTCGCGTTTTAGTGTTATCGTGTTTCTACTTTCATCGTTCAATTTGTTTTGGCAATTATCTTTTCTCTGTGCGTTTCTTTCCGTTTCGTCCGCGTCCAGTTTTCTCTTGTATTTATTTGTATTCCGTTTCGTTTCGTTCAGCCTTCTTAAGTTTTATGTTTGAGATTCGGTTGCTTTTTATTTTCTTGAGTTCTTCTATTTACTTGATTATTTCCTTTCGTTCTCGATGTTTTTCAGTCTTTGTATATAATTCTTTTTCTTTAATTCATTTTGTTACATTAAGTCTCCTTCAACCCTTTCACTGAGATCCATGTTTAAAAATGATGTTGCTTTTTATTTCCTTTAGTTCTTTGTTTGCTTGATTCTTTCGTTTTTTTCTCGCTGTTTTTCAATCTTTGTATTTAATTCCTTTTCTTTAATTCAGTTTGTTACATTTGGTCTCCTTCAACCCTTTCACTGAGATCCATGTTTAAAAATTATGTTTCTTTTTATTTCTTTGAGTTCTTTCTTTGCTTGATTCTTTCGTTTCTTTCTCGCTGTTTTTCAGTCTTTGTATATAGTTCTTTTTCTTTAATCCACATTGTTAAATTTAGTTTCCTTCAACCCTTTCACTGGGATCCATGTTTTAAAATTGTGTTGCTTTTTATTTCCTTGAGTTCTTTCTTTACTTGATTCTTTCGTTTCGTTCTAGCTGTTTTTCAATCTTCGTATATAATTCCCTTTCTTTAATTCATTTTGTTACATTAATTTTAGTCTCCTTCAACCCTTTCACTGAAATCCATGTTTAAAAATTATGTTGCTTTTTATTTCTTTGAGTTCTCTCTTTGGTTGATTCTTTCGCTTCTTTCTCGCTGTTTTTCAATCTTTGTATATAATTCCTTTTCTTTAATTCATGTTGTTACATTTGGTCTCCTTCAACCCTTTCATTGAGACCCATGTTTAAAAATTCTGTTGCTTTTTTTATTTCCTTGAGTTCTTTCTTTACTTGATTCTTTCGTTTCTTTCTCGTTGTTTTTCAGTCTTTGTATATAATTCTTTTTCTTTAATTCATGTTGTTAAATTTAGTCTCCTTCAACCCTTTCACTGAGACCCATGTTTAAAAATTTTGTTTCTTTTTATTTCCTTTAGTTCCTTCTTTGCTTGATTCTTTCCTTTCGTTTCCCCCTATTTTTTCCCTTTATTATTTCATTCCTTTTATTTTATTGATTTGGTTTCATTTAGTTTCCTTCAAACCTTTTATTAGGATCCATGTTTTGAAATTCTGTGGCAATTGTTTCCTTCAGTTTTCCTTTTGCTTGCTTCCTTTTTTTTTATATCTAATTCTTTTTCTTTAAATCAGTGTTTCCTTCATCCCTTCCATCAGGATCTATGTTTTGAAATTCTGTGTCACTTATTTCCTTCAGTTTTCCTTTTGTTTGATTCTTTTTTTTTATATCTAATTCTTTTTCTTTAAATCAGTGTTTCCTTCATCCCTTCCATCAGGATCCATGTTTTGAAATTCTGTTGCTTCAATTTCCTCTATGTCTTCCTTTGCTTGATTATTTCCTTTTCATTCTCGCTTTTTTTTTGTATTTAATTTCTTTCCTTTAATCATTTTGTTCCATTTAGTTTCGTTCAACCATTTCAAGAGCCATGTTTTGAAATTGTTGCTTTTTGTTGCCTAAAGCTCTTAACTTTGCTTGATCTATTTCTCTCGTTTTCGTTCAGTTTTTTTTTTATATTATAGCCTTTTTCTTCCTTTATATTATAGCCTTTTTCTTCCTTTATATTATAGCCTTTTTCTTCCTTTATATTATAGCCTTTTTCTTCCTTTATATTATAGCCTTTTTCTTCCTTTATATTATAGCCTTTTTCTTCCTTTATATTATAGGCTTTTTCTTCCTTTCATTTCGTTGCCTTCCTCTTGCACCACCGTTCCCCGTTCATTCCGCCCCGTCGTTTCGTTCGTCCCTCGCCCGTTCCGTCCCGTTCGTTCATTTCATTTCACTTTGTTTCGTCGTCTCGTTTCCCGTTTTCCACTCCATGAGCTCCGTTGTCTCCCTCGCACCGTTTTCCTTCATCCTGTTCGTCGGTTTCTTTTCCTTCCATTCCTCCCTTCGTATTCCCGTGTATTTGTTTTCCCGCCTCTGTTCTACATATTATATTCATTGCCTTGCTTGTCTTCATCTCCGCCGCTGCGTGTAACTCTATTCTCCGTGTCAGTTGCCTTCTATTTTGGGTTGAACTTTTATTCCCTAACGCTGATCTACTGCCAAGGTTTTAATTTTCAAGTTGTGTTATTTGCATTTCGTCTCTTCACTTCATTTCATTCTTTTCCTCTGCTTTTTTTAGGGGCTTCCTGCTTTCCCTCACTCCTTTTCTGTTTCTTTATTTAATCTGCATTCCTGTTCTGATCTGATTTCCTTTCATTCTTTTCTTTTTTTGCTTTTTCCCTCACCCCCATTCCTCATTTTTATTATTTCCTGCTTTCCCTCACCTTCACACTCTTTCCGTTATGTCTGTTTCCTTTTCTGTTTTCTTTATTTAATCTGCATTCCTGTTCTGATCTGATTTCCTTTCATTCTTTTCTTTTGCTTCTTACTTTCCTTCACCTTCATTCCTTTCCATTATGTCTATTTCCTTTTGGTTCCTACTTTCCCTCACCTTCATTCCTTTCCATTCTGTCTATTTCCTTTTCTGTTTTCTTTATTTAATCTGCATTCCTGTTCTGATCTGATTTCCTTTTATTTTATTTTCCTTCCTACTTTCCCTCACCTTCATTCCTTTCCATTATGTCTGTTTCCTTTTGCTTCCTACTTTCCCTCACCTTCATTCTTTTCCATTATGTCTATTTCCTTTTCTCTTTTCTTTATTTAATCTGTTTTTCTGTTCGTCCCTTCACCTGATTTCCTTTTTATTCTTTTCTTTTGTTTATCACTTTTCCCTACCTATACTCCTTTTCATTATATCTATTTCCTTTTGTTTCCTACTTTCCCTCACCATCACACCATTCCACTCCGTCTATTTCTCTGTCTCTTCTCTTTATTTAATCTGTATTTCAATTCCTCCCTTCCATTTCCTCATTCTCTTTTGCTTCGTTCTCTCACCTTCATTCTTTCCATTATGTCTAATTCTTTTCTCTTTCTTTATTTAATCTGTTTTCAATTCACTTCACCATTTCCTTTTATTCTTTTCTTTTGTTTATCACTTTCCCCTACCTATACTCCTTTTAATTATATCTATTTCCTCTGTTTCGTTCTCTCCATTCCACTCCGTCTATTTCTCTGTCTCTTTTCTTTATTTAATCTGTATTTCAATTCGGCTAACACCATCCCATTCTCTCTCTTTCGTTCTCTCCATTCCACTCTGTCTAATTCTCTTTCTCTTTTCTTTATTTAATCTGTATTTCAATTCGGCTAACACCATCCCATTCTCTCTATTCTTTATGTTATCTGTCATCCCATGTAGCCGATAGTTTCGTTCCTCATTCTATTCCTTTTTTTATTCTTCCCTTTTTCTCTTTCTTTCCTCAGCGCTTTACGTTCCCACTGTACGTTCCTTCCTTACGTTCTTCTCTTCCTTACTGCCCCTCTTCATACCGTCATTCTTTTATACTTTACTATCTTTCTTCATTCTCCTCCTCTTCCTTGTTAAGTTTCTCCATTCCTCTCATTTTCCTCGTTACGATCTTCCTTTCCACTCATCTTCCTCCTCAACAATCCTGCCTTCCCTCCTTCCCACTTTCCCGCCACGTTCTTCTTGTCTTCCTTACTCTCCCGTTCCAGTCCGTCATTCTTCCATATTTTCTCATTACTTTCCTTCATTCCCCTTGTTACGTTCTATAATTTCCCCTTTCTTCCTCTTTCCCTTCCTCCATTCCTCTCATCTTCCATGCTACACTCCTTCTTTCCCCTCCTCTTCCATGCTTCGTTCTTCCTTTCCCTCCTCTTCCTTGTAACGTTCCTCCATTTCACTCTCATTCCACGGTCCACGTTCCTTCGATCAAGTCATCCTCTCTGCAACGTTCCTTTATTCCTCTCATCTTCCATGCTGTTCCTTCTTTTCCCTCTTCTTCCTTTCCCTCCTCTTCCTTGTAACGTTCCTCCATTTCACTCCCCTTCCACGCCCCACGTTCCTTCGATCAAGTCATCCTCTCTGCAACGTTCCTTTATTCCTCTCATCTTCCATGCTGTTCCTTCTTTCCCCTCTTCTTCCATTCCCTCCTCTTCCTTCTAACGTTCGTCCATTTCACTCCCCTTTCACGCCCCACGTTCCTTCGATCAAGTCATCCTCTCTGCAACGTTCCTTTATTCCTCTCATCTTCCATGCTGTTCCTTCTTTCCCCTCTTCTTCCATTCCCTCCTCTTCCTTCTAACGTTCGTCCATTTCACTCCCCTTCCACGCCCCACGTTCCTTCGATCAAGTCATCCCCTCTGCAACGTTCCTTTATTCCTACCCCATCCACTTTCTCGCTCCGGCCCTTAAGCCCTTCCATCCAAGCACATCCTCTTTGCATGCCGCCGTTCCTCTCGTCCCGATGCGCTGCCGCGGGTGACACGGTTCGGATCAATTCCCTCGCCCGCCGCCAGCACCACTCCGCCCTTATAAATTCCCGGTATTATTCCGAGGCGGCTAATGGTGCGTCGCGTGCCTCTCCTCGCGGGGTGGCCGGGCGGCGCGCAGATCTCGGCTCCTCGAAGTGATTTCCCGACGGAGGAGGAAGGAAAGCGCCGCGTGGGGGATGGGAAGAGTGGCGAGGGAGAAGGAAAGAGAGGATGGATATGGGGAGGAAGGAGAGAAAGGGATAGAGGCGACGGAGAAAGAAGGGTACCAGGAGGAAAGGAAGACGATATGAAAAGGGGAAAAAAGGGAGGCAGGAATAGACTTTTGCGAGGTAGGAAGACACAGAAAATAACATGAAGAAGGGAAGCAAAGAAAGAAAGGAACAGAGGCGAGGGACAAAGAAGAGTACCAGGAGGAAAAGAAGACGATATGAAAAGGGAGAAAAAGGGAAGAAAGGAATAGACTCGAGCGAGGCAGGACGACACATAAGAAAACATATGAACAAGGGAAGAAAAGAAAGGAACAGAGGCGAGGGAGAACGAAATGTACCAGGAGGAAAACAAGACAAAGGAAAAGGGAAGAAGGGAAATAAAGAAGGGGAAAAGAAAGACACCGGGAGGATAAGAAAACAAGAGAAAGAAGGAAAGGAGGAAAGGAGGGAGAAAATTGAGAAAAGAGGAATGGAAGAGAGAAGAGAGAAGAGAGAAGAGAGAAAAGACCACAAAGAAAAAGGAAAGGAAGGAAAAAAGGCAGAACAGGAGAAGGGGAAGAAAGGCGGAGAGGAAGAAAACACATCAGAAGGAAAGAAAAAGAGGAAAATTAGTTGATGGAAGGAAGGGAGGAGAAAGAGACAGGTGGAAGGAAGGGAGGAGAAAGAGGGAGATGGAAGGAAGGGAGGAGAAAGAGGGAGATGGAAGGAAGGGAGGAGAAAGAGGCAGATGGAAGGAAGGGAGGAGAAAGAGACAGATGGAAGGAAGGGAGGAGAAAGAGGCAGATGGAAGGAAGGGAGGAGAAAGAGGGAGATGGAAGGAAGGGAGGAGAAAGAGGGAGATGGAAGGAAGGGAGGAGAAAGAGGGAGATGGAAGGAAGGAAGGAGAAAGAGGGAGATGGAAGGAAGGAAGGAGAAAGAGGGAGATGGAAGGAAGGAAGGAGAAAGAGGGAGATGGAAGGAAGGGAGGAGAAAGAGGGAGATGGAAGGAAGGAAGGAGAAAGAGGGAGATGGAAGGAAGGGAGGAGAAAGAGGGAGATGGAAGGAAGGGAGGAGAAAGAGGGAGATGGAAGGAAGGGAGGAGAAAGAGGGAGATGGAAGGAAGGGAGGAGAAAGAGGGAGATGGAAGGAAGGGAGGAGAAAGAGGCAGATGGAAGGAAGGGAGGAGAAAGAAGCAGATGGAAGGAAGGGAGGAGAAAGAGGCAGATAGAAGGAAGGGAGGAGAAAGAGGCAGATGGAAGGAAGGGAGGAGAAAGAAGCAGATGGAAGGAAGGGAGGAGAACGCGACAGGTGGAAGGAAGGGAGGAGAAAGAGACAGATGGAAGGAAGGGAGGAGAAAGAGGCAGATGGAAGGAAGGGAGGAGAAAGAGGCAGGTGGAAGAAAGGGAGGAGAAAGAGGGAGATGGAAGGAAGGGAGGAGAAAGAGGCAGATGGAAGGAAGGGAGGAGAAGGAGGCAGTTAAGGACACTATGAAGACGGAAAGACAACAGGAAAAAGGAAAACAAGGAAAGAGAGGCAGAACAGGAAAAGGGAAAGAAATGTAGTTAGGAAGGAAGGAGATGAGGAGGAAAAAAAGAAGAAATTAAGTTGTCAGGAGGAAGGAATGGATAAAATAAAGGAAGCAAAGACCATGAAGGAAAAAAAAACAACAGGAAGAAGGAAAGGAAGGAAAAATGGAAAACAGGTAACGAGGAAGCGAAGACAAGAGGACTAGGAGGAAAAAAAAAGGAAAATAAGTTACCAGAAGGAAGGATTGGAGGAAAAAAGAAGCAAAGACGCAAGTAAAAAATAAACAGGAAAAATGAAAAAAATGAAAAAAGGCTGACTGGAGAAGGGGAAGAATGAGGGTAAGGAAGCAGAGACATCAGAGGGGGAAAAAACAGGAAAATAAGTTACCAGAAGAAAGGATTGGAGGAAAAAAGAAGCAAAGACGCAAGTAAAAAATAAACAACAGGAAAAATGAAAAAAATGAAAAAAGGCTGACTGGAGAAGGGGAAGAATGAGGGTAAGGAGGCAGAGACATCAGAGGGGAAAAAAACAGGAAAATAAGTTGCCAGGATGAAAGCTTGGAGGAAAAATAAGGAAGCAAAGACACCAGGAAAAGAAAAAGACAACAGGAAAAGGGAAAAAAAGGAGAAAAGGAAGAATGAGGGTAAGGAGGCAGACACATCAGAGGGGAAAAAAAAACAGGAAAATAAGTTGCCAGGAGGAAAGCTTGGAGGAAAAGTAAGGAAGCAAAGACACCAGAAAAAGAAAAAGACAACAGGAAAAGGGAAAAAAAGGAGAAAAGGAAGAATGAGGGTAAGGAGGCAGAAACAACGGAGGGAAAAAAAACAGGAAAATTAGTTGCCAGAAGGAAGGAAAGGAGGGAAAAAAAAGGCAGTAGACACACCAAGTTAAAAATAAACAGGAAAAATGAAAGGGAGGATAAAAGAGAGGACAGGAAGGAGGGAAGACAGATGGTGAGGGAGGAAGGAAACACATCAGAAGGAAAGAAAAAGAGGAAAATTAAGCTGCCAGAATGAAGAATGAGGAAAAAAAGGAAGGAAAAAAAAATCAACACTAAGAAGGAAAGGAAGAAGAAAAACACCACAGGACGACGGAAAGAAAAGTAGTGAGGAAGGAAGGAAATCAGGAGGGAAAAAAAAAGAAAAGAAATTAAGTTACCAGGAGGAAAAAACCGAGGCGGAAAAAGGCAGAAAAGACGCCGTGAGGGAGGAAAAGACAACGAGATAGTAGTAGTAGTAGTAGTAGTAGTAGTAGTAGTAGTAGTAGTAGTAGTAGTAGTAGTAGTAGTAGTAGTAGTAGTAGTAGTAGTAGTAGTAGTAGTAGTAGTAGTAGTAGTAGTAGTAGTAGTAGTAGTAGTAGTAGTAGTAGTAATAGTAGTAGTAGTAGTAGTAATAGTAGTAGTAGTAGTAGTAGTAGTAGTAGTAGTAGTGCTGATAGTAGTGGGAGTAGATGGGAAAAAGGAAAGAAAGGCAGAACAGGAAACGGAAAAGGAAAAAAAGAAGACGAAAATAAGTTGACAGAAGGAAGGAATAAAAAACGCAAAAAAAACCCACCATACCAAAAGAAGGCGAAGGGAGGAGAGAAGGAAGGTCACATTGGCGGCTTATTAGGTACCCATGCAAGAGGTTTCACAGCGAGGTGAGGGTGAGGAGGGCCAAGGCGGTGTCACGTAGGAGCCATAGAGGGCATCACAGTGCTCTCCTATACGGCCGGGGGGGATGGGGGGGGAGCGGGAGCGGCGATGCATGGAAGCGAAAAGATTAAAGAGCATCCATGTTCGTTGTTTGTCTTGTTAGCTCGCTCTCTCTCTCTCTCTCTCTCTGACACACTCACTCACTCTCTCGCTGTTTTCTCCGACTATATTTCTCTTTGTCTCTGTTTCCGCGTGTTATTTTATACTCTCTCTCTCTCTCTCTCTCTCTCTCTCTCTCTCTCTCTCTCTCTCTCTCTCTCTCTCTCTCTCTCTCTCTCTCTCTCTCTCTCTCTCTCGAACACGGTCACCCATCCCTTCACCGTCCAGAATAGCGCGCCAAGTGACGGCTGACAACAGAGCCACTCGGTATCACGATTTATTGAAGCCGAGCGAGTGGCTGCCATCGCCCTGCCCCGCCTCTGACACGACGATGAGACCCAGGGCGGCATTCTCAGACCCTTCCCTCTCTCACATCATCTATTTCCAAAGGCCAAAAAGGTGATCAGTCGGGTTTTAATGAGTTTTTCTGGTTCATGGTATACAAAAGAAGGGTTAAACTACCACTAGGGTCATAAAACTATCCATGGAAAGGCCCGCAACTCCTATGAAGGTCTTGATATGTGAGTTTGGGCAGTGAAATGTTTGAGAGTATGGCCCTTAACCTCCTCCTCCTCCTCCTCGTCGTCGCAAAGAACACACACTGACTTAAGCGAGAAGCGTAAATAATCCCTCTGCTTGTCTCTCTCGCAGAAGACGGAGGATAAAAAAGGAATGCGGAGGGAAAGAGCAGAACAGAAGGTCACGGTTGAAAGTTTTAAGAGAATAATGGAGAGAGAGAGAGAGAGAGAGAGAGAGAGAGAGAGAGAGAGAGAGAGAGAGAGAGAGAGA
Source organism: Eriocheir sinensis (assembly GCF_024679095.1). NCBI lineage: Eukaryota > Metazoa > Arthropoda > Malacostraca > Decapoda > Varunidae > Eriocheir > Eriocheir sinensis. The sequence goes on from NC_066570.1 coordinate 8,707,585, forward strand.
GAGAGAGAGAGAGAGAGAAAATCAGACCACACAGACCCCATGGTCCAGACTTGGTGGTCTGTCCTTAAACCTAAGTGATTTTACATTAATCAGAAGACTCCAAAACGTTGCATTTCTACTCTAGTTGATATTAAGTTGAAGGAAGTGACGGTCGAGCTTATTTTTGAAGGAGTCAATCGTGTTACACTGGGCCACTGATGGTGGAAGCTTATTCCATTCTCGCACTACAACGTTGGTGAAGAAAAATTTGCAGTCTGAATTTACTTGTCTACATCTGAGTTTTACGCCATTGTTCCTCGTGCAAAGTGTCATCGATCATAAACAATGTTGATCTGTCTACATTCGTGAAACCATTAAGTATTTTAAAACATTCGATCAGTTTTCCTCAGGCGACGTTTCTCAAGAGAGAACATGTGGTAGAAAGCCTTTCTTCGTAGGATTTGTTGCGCAAGGAAGGATCATTTTCGTTGCCCGACGCTGAACACCTTCTAATTTAGCAATATCCTTTGCATGGTGGGGAGACCAAAACTGTACCGCATATTCCAAGTGGGGTCTGACTAAACTGTTGTTGAGCAGGAGTATTACATCTTTATTCTTGAATACAAAGTTTCTTTTAATGAAGCCCAACATTCTATTCGCTTTATGCTGCATCGATGCATTGCTGTGAGAATTTGAGGTTTGACGCGATTTTGACCCCAAGTCTTTGACGCATTGAACGCTTTTGAGTTTAACGCCGCGCATTTCATATTCGAACTTCTTATTCCTCGTTCCAACTTGAAGGACCTGGCACTTGTCTACGTTAAAGGGCATCTCCCATCTATCCGACCAAGTTGAAATTTTGTGCAAATCCTCTTGGAGGCTTTGCCTGTCTTCGTCAGTGAGAACCGAGTTACCAATCTTTGTGTCGTCTGCAAATTTACTAATGCGGTTATTGAGTCCAACATCCACGTCGTTGATGTAAATAATGAAGAGCACTGGGCCAAGGACCGAGCCCTGAGGGACGCCACTAGTGACAGGCGCCCACTCTGAGTTAAATCCGTCAATCACTACTCTTTGTTGTCTGTTGCTCAACCAATTCGCGATCCATTGGTTTACTTGACCGTCAATACCTATTTGCTTTAATTTGTAAAGTAATTTATGATGCGGGACTTTATCAAACGCTTTCTGGAAATCAAGATAGACTACGTCCAGTGATTTGGTTACGTCATAAACAGTGAAGAGGTCGTTATAAAAGGTTAATAGGTTTGATAGGCAGGATCTTTTGTTTCGGAAGCCATGTTGTGAGTCCCCAATCAATTTTTTTTTTTTTTTACAGCAAAGGAGACAGTTCAAGGGCACACAAAAAGCAAACATTAATGAAAAAAAAAAGCCCGCTACTCACTGCTCCTAAAAAGAATCCAAAGAGGTGGCCAAAAGATAGGTCAGTTTTGGGAGGAGAGGTGTCCTGATACCCTCCTCTTGAAAGAGTTTAAGTCGTAGGCAGGAGGAAATACAGATGAAGGAAGATTGTTCCAGAGTTTACCAGCGTGAGGGATGAAAGAGTGAAGATGCTGGTTAACTCTTGCATAAGGGGTTTGGACAGTATAGGGATGAGCATGAGTAGAAAGTCGAGTGCAGCGGGGCCGCGGAGGGGGAGGCATGCAGTTAGCAAGTTCAGAAGAGCAGTCAGCGTGGAAATATCGATAGAAGATAGAAAGAGAGGCAACATTGCGGCGGAATTTAAGAGGTAGAAGACTATCAGTATGAGGAGGAGAGCTGATGAGACGAAGAGCCTTAGCCTCCGCTCTGTCCAGAAGAGCTGTGTGAGTGGAGCCCCCCCACACATGAGATGCATACTCCATACGAGGGCGGACAAGGCCCCTGTATATGGACAGCAACTGTGCAGGGGAGAAGAACTGGCTTTCAAGGTAACTCACAATTTTGTCTCTAATTATGCCCTCAAGTAGCTTACCTACAACCGAAGTTAGACTAATGGGCCTGTAATTACCTGGTACTTTTTTGTCTCCTTTCTTGAAAATCGGTGTCACGTTAGCCTTTTTCCAATCTGAAGGGACGATGCCTTGTCGCAAGGACATATTGAATACGGTTGTGAGGGAGGAAAATACGGTTGTGAGAGAGAGAGAGAGAGAGAGAGAGAGAGAGAGAGAGAGAGAGAGAGAGAGAGAGAGAGAGAGAGAGAGAGAGAGAGAGAGATAGAGAGAGAGAGAGAGAGAGAGAGAGAGACAGAGAGAGAGAGAGAGAGAGAGAGAGAGAGAGAGAGAGAGAGAGAGAGAGAGAGAGAGAGAGAGAGAGAGAGAGAGAGAGAGAGAGAGAGAGAGAGAGAGAGAGAGAGAGAGAGAGAGAGAGAGAGAGAGAGGAGAGAGAGAGAGAGAGAGAGAGAGAGAGAGAGAGAGAGAGAGAGAGAGAGAGAGAGAGAGAGAGAGAGAGAGAGAGAGAGAGAGAGAGAGAGAGAGAGAGAGAGAGAGAGAGAGAGAGAGAGAGAGAGAGAGAGAGAGGCGGTGATGTTGCAAAAGTAGTGACGCATGCGAATTGAAACACAAGCCTTCCTGGAAATGACTCGCGCCGGACAGTGAAAGAAAACGGGTATATTTAAACGGCATGAGAGAGCACGGGATGGTCACTGCCGAATAAAGAGAGAAAGGTAAGGTAAGGTAAGGTAAGGTAAGGTAAGGTAAGGTAAGGTAAGGTAAGGTAAGGTAAGGTAAGGTAAGGTAAGGTAAGGTAAGGTAAGGTAAGGTAAGGTAAGGTAAGGAAAGGAAAGGAAAGGAAAGGAAAGGAAAGGAAAGGAAAGGAAAGGAAAGGAAAGGAAAGGAAAGGAAAGGAAAGGAAAGGAAAGGAAAGGAAAGGAAAGGAAAGGAAAGGAAAGGAAAGGAAAGGAAAGGAAAGGAAAGGAAAGGAAAGGAAAGGAAAGGAAAGGAAAGGAAAGGAAAGGAAAGGAAAGGAAAGGAAAGGAAAGGAAAGGAAAGGAAAGGAAAGGAAAGGTAAGGTAAGGTAAGGTAAGGTAAGGTAAGGTAAAATAAAGTAAAGAAAAGAAAAAAAAGATAAAAAAGGAGAGGAGAGGAGAGGGGAGAAAACAAGAGAGAGCGAGAGGCCACTAATAGGATAACCTGGGTACATTGAGAATACAACAACAACAACAACAACAACAACAACAACCTAACTTCGAAACTCTGCTCGGGACGGGTCTGAAGCCTCGTGTCGCAGGAACAAACGAACGAACGATCCCCAGCAGGCGGGCGGCGGAGGCGAGTTCCCGGGCTGCTACCTGCTAATTGAGTGCTTAAGGTGTGCCCCAGGTGAGCGAGGGAAGGAAGCTATTTCCCTCCGCTTTGTTCAGGGCTTTGTGCGGCTTTCTGTTACCCAATTTAAAGACCGATCCGTCCGTCCCGCAGCTCATTGGTATTAGGGTTCACGGCGCAGCCTTCATTCTCTTTATGCTTTGGGAGTTTTTCATATTTTTACGGTAAAGGAAGCAGGTGAAGGGCAAAACAAAGGCAGTAAATAAAAATGCCCGGTACCATCCGCTCCTAGAAAATACATGTACTTTATGCTTTGGGAGTTTTTCATATTTTTACGGTAAAGGAAGCAGGTGAAGGGCAAGACAAAGGCAGTAAATAAAAATGCCCAGTAATCATCTGCGCCTAGAAAATACATGTAATTTATGCTTTGGGAGTTTTTCATATCTTTACGGTAAAGGAAGCAGCTGAAGGGGAAGACAATGTTAGTAAATAAAAATGCCCAGTACCACCTGCGCTTAGAAAATACATGCACTTTATGCTTAGGGAGTTTTTCATATTTTCTTACGGTAAAGGAAGTTAGTAAATAAAAATGCCCAGTAACCACCTCCTTGGATTCTTTGTAGGAGCAGCGAGTAGCGGGCTTTTTTTATTATTAGTGTTTCCTATTTGTGTGCCCTTGAGCTGTCTCCTTTGTTGTAGAAAAAAAACATCTAGAAAATATATGCACTTTACTTCCTAGTTGAGGCGTTTTTCGTATTCTTTTACAATAATGGAAGCAGTTCAAAAGAAAAAAAGACATAAATAAATAAAGACCCGGTAACCACTGCTCCTAGAAAATACATGCACTTTACTTTATCGTTGAGGCGTTTTTTTATATTTTTACAATAATGGAATCACTTCAAAAGAAAAAACAAATAAATAAATAAATAATGAATAAAGAAGGCTCCATAACCACTGCTCCAGGAAAATACATGCACTTTACTTTATCGTTGAGGCGCTTTTCACATTTTTTTTTACAGTAATGGAAGCACTTCAGTAAAAAAAACAAATAAATAAATAAATAAATAAATGAATAAAGAAGGCTCCATAACCACTGCTCCAGGAAAATACATGCACTTAGCTTTGGAGTTCAGGTGTTTTTCGTATTTTTTTACACTAATGGAAGCAGTTAAAAAAAAAGATAAATCAATCAATAAAACGACCCGGTAACCACTGCTCCTAGGAAACACACGCACTTCACTTTATAGTCGAGGCGTTTTTCACATTTTTTTACATTAATGGAGGCAGTTAAAAAAAAAGATAAATAAATCAATAAAACGACCCGGTAACCACTGCTCCTAGGAAACACATGCACTTCACTTTATAGCTGAGGCGTTTTTCATATTTTTTTTTTTTACATTAGAGGAAGCAGTTCAAAAGCAAAACCAAAAATAAATAAATAACACGGCCTGGTAACCGCTGCTCCTGGAATACACATGCAAGAGTTTTTTATATTATGTTTACAGTAAAGGAAGCAATTCAAGGGCAAAAGCAAAAAATAAATAAAATAAATAAAATAAGTAAATAAATAAAAATCCCGCTAATCACTGCTCCTTGAAAATACATGCAGGAGTTTTTTATAATTATTTTTACAGTAAGAAGAACAGTTCAAGGGCAAAAGGAAAAGAAAATAAATATAAATCCCTCTACCCACTGCTCCCAGCCAAGTAAGCGATAGAGTTGCCAGAAGGGTTCAATTTCTTCGACCCTTCTTGTTTTTCATTTTGTTTTCCCTTAACCTAGAAAAAAATGTCTAGGAGAGTTCAATTTCTTAGACCCCTTTCTTCTGGTATTTCATTTGTTTTCCCTTAACCTAGAAAAAAATGTCTAGAAGAGTTCAATTTCTTAGACCCTTTTCTTCTGGTATTTCATTTGTTTTCCCTTAACCTAGAAAAAAATGTCTAGAAGAGTTCAATTTCTTAGACCCTTTTCTTCTGGTATTTCATTTGTTTTCCCTTAACCTAGAAAAAAATGTCTGGGAGAGTTCAATTTCTTCGACCCTTTTCTTCATGTTTTTCATTTGTTTTCCCTTAACCTAGAAAAAAATGTCTAGAAGAGTTCAATTTCTTAGACCCTTTTCTTCATGTTTTTCATTTGTTTTCCCTTAACCTAGAAAAAAATGTCTAGAAGAGTTCAATTTCTTCGACCCTTTTCTTCATGTTTTTCATTTGTTTTCCCTTAACCTAGAAAAAAATGTCTGGGAGAGTTCAATTTCTTCGACCCTTTTCTTCTTGTATTTCATTTGTTTTCCCTTACCCTAGAAAAAAATGTCTGGGAGAGTTCAATTTCTTCGACCCTTTTCTTCTGGTATTTCATTTGTTTTCCCTTAACCTAGAAAAAAAAAATGTCAATTTCTTCGACCCCTTTCTTGTGGTATTTCATTTGTTTTCCCTTAATCAAGAAAAAAATGTCAATGAGAGTTCAATTTCTTCGACCCTTTTCTTCTGGTATTTCATTTGTTTTCCCTTAACCTAGAAAAAAAATGTCAATGAGAGTTCAATTTCTTCGATCCTTTTCTTCTGGTATTTCATTTGTTTTCCCTTAACCTAGAAAAAATAAAATAAAAGAATATCCAGAAGAGAGCTCAGTTTCTTGTCAGTTTCTCAGTTTCTTCCGCTAGTTATTCATTTACCATAGAAATGAAAAGTAAACAGAGGAGAGTTTCCAGAAGACTTCAAATCCTTCGGCCCTATCTAATTCCACTCGCTCTGTTATCCCCTTTAACTTATTTTCGTTGTTTACAGGAGCGGCGCTGGACGGGAACTTCGCTAACTTTCTGTTTTGGAGTTAATAAGGATTTTTTTGGCATCCTTAAACGATTAAATAGTTTACTCCTTCGAGGCGCAATGATGGTTGACTCCTCTATCGGGCAGCCTCTATATAGTTTCCTCTCCCTTGGTCTGCTTCTCTTTACGGCTTCCTCCAATAGCTCCCTTCTCCCTTGGTTTGCCTCCAGTGGTCTGCTTCCCTCTACGGCTTACTCCAATAGCTCCCTTCTCCCTTAGTTTGGTTCCTGTAGTGTGCTTCTCTTTTCGGCCAATGCCTCCAATAGCTCCCTTCTCCCTTGATTTGCCTCCAGTGGTCTGCTTCTCTTTATGGCTTCCTCCAATAGCTCCCTTCTCCCTTGATTTGCCTCCAGTGGTCTGCTTCTCTTTATGGCTTCCTCCAATAGCTCCCTTCTCCCTTGATTTGCCTCCAGTGGTCTGCTTCCCTCTACGCCTTCCTCCAATAGCTCCCTTCTCCCTTGATTTGCCTCCAGTGGTGTGCTTCCCTCTACGCCTTCCTCCAATAGCTCCCTTCTCCCTTGGTTTGCTTCCTGTAGTGTGCTTCTCTTTACGGTCAATGCCTCCAACAGCTCCCTTCTCCCTTGCTTCTCTTTACGGTCAATGCCTCCAATAGCTCCCTTCTCCCTAGGTTTGCTTCCTGTAGTGTGCTTCTCTGTACGGTCAGTGCCTCCAATAGCTCCCTTCCCCCTTGGTTTGCCTCCAGTGGTCTGCTTCTCTTTATGGCTGCCTCCAATAGCTCCCTTCCCCCTTGGTTTGCCTCCAGTGGTCTGCTTCTCTTTATGGCTGCCTCCAATAGCTCCCTTCCCCCTTGATTTGCCTCCAGTGGTCTGCTTCTCTTTATGGCTGCCTCCAATAGCTCCCTTCCCCCTTGGTTTGCCTCCAGTGGTCTGCTTCTCTTTATGGCTGCCTCCAATAGCTCCCTTCCCCCTTGATTTGCCTCCAGTGGTCTGCTTCTCTTTATGGCTGCCTCCAATAGCTCCCTTCCCCCTTGATTTGCCTCCAGTGGTGTGCTTCTCTTTATGGCTTCCTCCAATAGCTCCCTTCTCCCTTGGTTTGCCTCCAGTGGTCTGCTTCTCTTTATGGCTGCCTCCAATAGCTCCCTTCTCCCTTGATTTGCCTCCAGTGGTCTGTTTCTCTTTATGGCTGCCTCCAATAGCTCCCTTCTCCCTTGGTTTGCCTCCAGTGGTCTGCTTCTCTTTATGGCTTCCTTCAATAGCTCCCTTCCCCCTTGATTTGCCTTCCATTGTTTAGTTCACCTTCGCGCTGCCTTAGAATAATTCACTTCCCCATCAGGTCTCCCTTCAATATTTCACTTCTTGCTGCGTCTCCCTTTGTTCTCCCTCAGGCGGACTGCAAGAGTTACCTTCTCCCTTGTGTTGCTTCCAGTGTCTTTCTTCTCCCAAGTGCTGCCGCCAATAGTTTTTTTTTTTTATCTCTCCTGTTCTTCCTCTAATATAATTTTTCTCCCTCAGGTTGCCTTCAACAGCCTCTTTTTCCTCCCTTTGCTGCCTCTAATATCATCATTCTTCCCCCTCCTTCAGACCGCCGCCGCACACACTACAAAGAAAAACACACAAAACATCCCGGCCGCTCATCCCTCACAGTCATCATTCCCCGGGTCGCCGCTCTCCCCCGCGTCCCATCACGACACCCCCTTCCGCTCACGGTGATGGATGGGCCTCCTCCGCGGCAGCCACCGACAGCCAATCACACGGCGTCTTATCCCCCCAAATGATCGGTCTCAAGCACCACACGAGGAGAGCGAGGAGAGCTTATACATCAAATTATGTCCTAGGAGTGTGGCGTGAATCGCTTTCCAAACTGGAGTATCGGTGAGAGGTGAAGGCGGCGGGTGAGTTTGTAGGAGCTTTCATGTGATGGGGACGGGTAAGTGGCGTGTGTGAGCGTGTGTGTGTGTGTGTGTGTGTGTGTGTGTGTGTGTGTGTGTTTCCTCGTGGGTTATAATCGAGTAATCCATTCTGTGTCAACGTCAAACATGCTAATTCCTTTCCCGTTCACCTCGCCTTTACTCTCTCTCTCTCTCTCTCTCTCTCTCTCTCTCTCTCTCTCTCTCTCTCTCTCTCTCTCTCTCTCTCTCTCTCTCAAACACACGCACACACACACACACACGAGCACACAAAAAACAGCTCTCTGAGGGACTTTACACACCTTTAAGTTTTGGAATTAAAACGCCAAGAGGTAAAAATACGAGCCCGCTCCTCTTAACACACAACGAAGAGGATGGAAGGTGATGGGAGGGGAGGGGAGGAGGAGGGAGATTAGGAGATGGAGGGGAAGGGTAGGGAAGAGAAGGAAAGGGAAAGAGAGGAAAAGGAGGTGGATTGAATTTTATAGGAAGGGAGGGTAGGAGAGGAGATGTGATATTGTTTAGAGGGAAGGGAAGAGTGAGGGAACCAGAGACTGAGGATGGGAAGGGTAAGGAAAGGTTGGGTTAGGAAGGGAAGGAAAGGGATTAAAGGGAAAAGAAAGTAAAGAAAGGGAAGGGGAGGGCAAGAGAGACTGGAGGTTAGGGGAAAGGAGGTGAGGAGACAGGTTGATTGTAGAGGGAGGGAAGGTAAGGGGAAAGAGGAAAGTGGCTGTGAATGAGAAGGGAACCAGAATGACAAGGTAAAACTAACTAACTAACTCACTCACTCACTCACTCACTCACTCACTCACTCACTCTCACTCTCACTCTCTCTCTCTCTCTCTCTCTCACACACACACACATACACACACACTTTAAGTCTCTAGGTCATTGGTTCCCAACCTGGGGGTAAATTACCCCCTGGGGGTAATTTAGCAATTTTTCGGGGGTAATGGAGGGGTGACAGAAAAATGTTAAGAATTCTGAAAATCAAGTAAGCATTGGTATTAGGATTAATGTTAACTTAGTTAGTTAGTTAACTTACTCTCTTGGATCGAAAAGCCAGCCTGGTAATCTGAAGTTAGTGTTTGAAGATGTGTTGAAAATCGTCAACTTCATCAAGTCCAGGGATGTGAATTCGCGTATATTCAAGGAGCTGTGCAAGGAAATGGGAGAACAGTATCAGGTTCTGCTTTACCACACCGATGTTCGCTGGTTGTCACGAGGCAAGGTTGTACATCGTGTCATTGAGCTCCGAAAGGCTATTCAGGAATTTCTGGAACAAAAAGGATCTCCTTTTGCTACCAAGTTCACTGATAAGGAGTGGCTTGCTCGACTTTGTTACTTGGCTGACATATTTGCGGAGCTGAACAGTGGTAATCTGCAACTCCAGGGCCAAAACACGACTGTCATTGATGCCCGTCACACTGTGGCTGCATTTCTGGCGAAACTGAGACTCTGGATTCGGCGCTTGGAGAAAGGAGTGATCGCCCAGTTCCCCACCCTAGACCAGTTTATTGAGGAGAATAGTCATGATACTGGATCTCTTCTACAGACCATCAACAAAGAGATGAGCGACCATTTGAAGGGGCTTGAAACAAGCATGCATCACTACTTTCCAGAGAGTGACCAAGAAACAGCCAGTCTTCAGTGGATCATTCATCCCTTCTCTGTACCTGATGAGGCCATTCATGATGATGATTTCCCTGCAAAGGAGGAGTGGATCACAATGCGAGCCAATGAAGCCTTGAAAATCGAATTCCAAAACCAAAATGCAGATTCCTTTTGGATTTCACGACTAGCCGACTCGCCAACTCTGTCCAAGAGAGCCTTGAAGTTGTTGGTATCATTCTCAACAACGTATCTGTGCGAGAAGGGGTTCTCAACTGTGCTGGGGATGAAAACAAAAAAGAGGACTCGCTTGAATGTTGCAAACGATGCCAGGCTGGCACTTTCAACCACGAAGCCAAGAATTCCTCAACTAGCTTCAAATATGCAACTCCAACCATCTCACTGATGCTCTTGACATCTTTGGTAAGTCATTAGAGATGCAAAATGTACTAATACAATAAATAAAAGAAATTATCTCTAGTGTTTTAGTTTAGCCATATATATATAAATGTTGACAACATTTTGTGAAAGGGGTAACATGCTTAATGTGGCATGCTAAATTGGGTAACAAGCTGAAAAAGGTTGGGAACCACTGCTCTAGGTGATGAGGAGAGCAACGAGACCTTTCATCACGAGTGCCAAAGGAGGCGCAAAGAAGGTGAATGGGGTGCACAGTTGAGGGGAATGCGTTACAGATGGAAGGGGATTGCAATGTACAGGTGACTGAGGCTAATCATTTGTACAGGTGAATGAGAGGCATGGCTTGTATGGGTCAGTCAATACGAGCATACGCCGGGGGGCACGTCGCCTGGCTCACTCTACGATGCTACAGCAGGGGGTTCCTCTGGCGAAGTCACCATTCAGGCCTCCTTCCCCTTCTAAGTACCACCTGGCAGGGTCTTTGAATTTGCTCAAGTCACGAATTCAGTGGGCGTTCCATTGGACTCCTCCACTCAGGGATGTCTCTTGCAGGAACATTGTGGGGAGCAGGGTCCACTTTTGGGTAGCGTGTTACAAGCCTTTACAGCCGGAGTTGGCATTTACCGACTCTGCAGTTAACAGGCCTCGAATCAGTCTCACGGATTAAGCGCCGGTTTGACAATATGTAATTTTTGCGATACCCTCGTGATTCTGAGTAGGCACTTATTACAAAGGCATCAATCCACCGCTTCGTCTCTAATCAGTGTCCATGTCTCTCAGCCATGGAGTACGACAGGGAGCGTAAGCCACTTAAAGAAAGACCTTTGTCCTTCTGGAAAGGTATTGACAGCGCCATATAATCGTGCTGAGCGAGTCCATAAAACCGTGAGCCAAGACAGCCTGCCGTAACATTTCTTGTCAAGAGCCGCCGTTGTCCTGAACTACATTACCAAGGCATGTGACATTTTCCAAGATCTTAATTTCCTCGCCACACGTGTGAACAGACTGTACTGTTTCATCCAGCAAACCTCCAGACATCTGCACCTTGGTCTCGATCCAGATGACGTGAAGGGCGAGTGAGGGGAATTTATTGTGCCGGCGAGGGAAATATATTGCATAGGTGAGAGTAACTTATTGAATAGGTGAAGGGGACTGAAGTGAACAGGTAAAGGATAGGTTGGTGAACAGAACAGGAGAGAGAGAGAGAGAGAGAGAGAGAGAGAGAGAGAGAGAGAGAGAGAGAGAGAGAGAGAGAGAGAGAGAGAGAGAGAGAGAGAGAGAGAGAGAGAGAGAGAGAGAGAGAGAGAGAGAGAGAGAGTGTTAATACAGCCTAAGTGTGGGACGGGACCCGCGGGACTCACCCACGCTCTCTACCTTTCATCCGGCGAGGGACTTAATTTCCCTAAAAGCTTTTGTGGGTCCAGAACACTGCTAAGGAGGTGTCACTTTCTCTCCCCTTAACTCTGTTCCCGCCTTCCCTTGCTCCGTGCCCTCCTTTTTCCCTCCCCATTCTTGACCCATACTCCACTTCCTCTGTTCCATTTCGCAAGGAGTGGAGGGTGAGGGAGAGGAGAGGAGGGTGGAGGGGGAGGGGAGAGGAGAGGTGGAGGGAGAGGAAAGGAGAGGTGGAGAGAGAGGAGAGGAAAGGTGGAGGGAGAGGAGAGGAAAGGTGGAGGGAGAGGAGAGGAAAGGTGGAGGGAGAGGAGAGGAGAGATGGAGGGAGAGGAGAGGAGAGGTGGAGGGAGGGGGGCTTAGGGGAGGAGGTTCCACTGTCCCTCCCCTTAACTCCCCTTCCTCATTCCTTTACTCCATGGCCTCCTGTATTCCTCCCCATTCTCTCCCCCTACACCCCTTCCTCCCCACCATTCCCACAAGAGGAGAGAGGAAGAAGAGTGCCTCACCTTCCCTCTCTCTGTTTCTACCCTCACCTCTTATCTTCCTATTTTCTTCTCCTATGTCTTCCTCTTCCCCACCGCTTGGCAGGCAGTGATCGAGTAGGGAGGGAGGGGATGGGTAGGTAATGGATAACAGGAGAGGGGAGGGATGGGTAAAGGGGAACGGGAGTGGGGAGGGAAGGGAGTCAGGTGAAGTGGTGTGGTGAGCAGAAGGAAGGTGAGAAGGGAAGTGTTTTAGCGAAGAGGAAAGGCGGATGGAGAAAGGATAGGAGATGAGGAGGAGAGGGCAATGGAGGAATAAAAAGTGGGAGATGAAAGAAATAAGAAAGGAGATGAGAAGATGAGGGAAATGAAGGAAGAAGAAAAGGGGAGATGAGGAGAAGAGGGCAATGGAGGGATATGTAAGGGAATGATGTAGGAGGTAAGGAGGTAAACATAGAGATGCTAAAACTGGAAGGTGTATTTTATTATCAGTTTTAAGGTAAGGAAGAGAAATACAGGGAAGCGTGTTGCAATTTAGTGAAAGAAAATTATAGGAGAGAGAGAGGGCAATTAGATAACGAAAGAGGGGATGGAAGGGAATGGAATGGAGGTGGAAGAGGAAGGAAAGGGATGTAAGGGGAGAAGGGCTTTGGACGGATGAGAAGAAGTGTGTAAACTGAAGTGGGATAAAGGATTACAGGAGAGAGAGAGGGCAATTAGATAACGAAAGAGGGGATGGAAGGGAATGGAATGGAGGTGGAAGAGGAAGGAAAGGGATGGAAGGGGAGAAGGAAAGAAAGGGAAAGGGCTTTGGACGGATGAGAAGAAGTGTGTAAACTGAAGTGGGATAAAGGATTACAGGAAAGAGAGAGGGCAAGTGGATAACGTAAGAGGGGATGGAAGGGAATGGAATGGAGGTGGAAGAGGAAGGAAAGGGATGGAAGGGGAGAAGGAAAGAGAGGGAAAGGGCTTTGGACGGATGATAAGTGTGTAAACTGAAGTGGGACAAAGGATTACAGGAAAGAGAGAGGGCAATTAGATAACGAAAGAGGGGATGGAAGGGAATGGAATGGAGGTGGAAGAGAGAGGAAGGAAAGGGATGTAAGGGGAGAGGGAAAGAGAGGGAAAGGGCTTAGGACGGATGAAAAGAGGAAGTGTGTAAAATGAAAGGACAACTACCATGATTTACAGGACAGTGATTGGTACAGATTTCGCCTTCACTGGTAGCCTGGTAACATACAAGGTCTTTCTCTGCCTCATGGTGGAAGTGGAGTGATGTGGTATTGGTATGCTGGGTATTCCTTCACTGGTAGCCTGGTAACATACACTCCCAGGTCTTACTCTGCCTCTCTGGTGGATAGTGGAGTGTTTCCCATGTGGTATTGGTGTGCTAGATATCCCCTCCCAAGGTGCAGGACTTTACACTTTTCTTCATTGAATTGTAGCAGCCACTTTTTGTTCCATTCCTGTAGCCTGGTGATGTCTTCTTGTAGGGATTCCGCAGCCAAGGGGTTAAAACAGACAGGCTTTCTATTTATTTATTCACGCTCAAATTCTTGCCTTATTATCTTATTTGTTTCATTACTTGTTTATTCATTGCCTCATTAGCATTCAACCGTTGTAACTCGCTTTTTATTTACATGTTCACGCTTTCATTATTAGGTAAACGCAGGGAAGGGGGCGTGGCGTCAAGAAATGTTATGTTTGTTGTTAATTTACTTTATGGGTGTATTAGTGTTTCACCGTCACCACCATCATCACTATCGTTACTACAGCCATCACCATCACCACCATCACCATCACCACCATCACCATCACTATCTTCACCACCACCACATGACCACCGCCACCATTACCCCCATCACTACAGCCATCACCATCATCACCACCACCATCACTACCTTCACCACCGCCACACCACTACCACCACCATCAACACCATCACCACCATCATCACCACCGCCACCATCATCAACTTCCTTAACCAAAATAAGCAACACAAAGTCACCGCCACCACCTTTTTCAATCTCTTTTCTACTACAATCACCATTACCACCACCATCACCACCATCATCACCACCACCGCCACCATCATCAACTTCCTTAACCAAAATCAGCAACACCACGCCACCGCCACCACCTCCGTTAACCTTTTTCAACCTCTTTTCTACCACAATCACCATTACCACCACCATCACCACCACCACCACTACCATCATCAATCTCTTTAACCAAAATCAGCAACACAACGTCACCGCCACCACCTTTTTCAATCTCTTTTCTACTACAATCACCATTACCACCACCACCACCACCACTACCATCATCAATTTCTTTAACCAAAATCAGCAACACCACGCCACCGCCACCACCTCCGTTAACCTTTTTCAACCGCTTTTCTACTACAATCACCATTACCACCACCATCACCACCACCACCACCACTACCATCATCAACTTCCTTAACCAGAATCAGCAACACCACGCCACCGCCACCACCTCCGTTAACCCTTTTCAACCTCTTTTCTACCACAATCACCATTACCACCACCACCACCACCACCATCAACTTCCTTAACCAGAATCAGCAACACCACGCCACCGCCACCACCTCCGTTAACCCTTTTCAACCTCTTTTCTACCACAATCACCATTACCACCACCACCACCTTCCTTAACCAACTCTCTTGCCATAATCACCTTCGTCAACTTCTGCTCCCACCGCGACCACCACTCTCACCTCCATGTACAGTACCTCCTTTAATTAATCACCACCACCACCACCACCACACAACCTTTCCCCCTCACAACGCACCCATCACACTCACCCGGACACAGCCACGCAACAACTGTCAAACATGTAAATTGGAAACACAGGTGACCTTTCCGAGAGTACAGGTCTTTCTCTCTCTCACACACACACACACACACACACACACACACACACACACACACACACACACACACACACACACACACACACACACACACACCCACACACACACACCGTTCTAAAATGTCCTTATATTCGCCCGCAGTATTTCACGTTATCATTTTTTTTTTTTTTTTTACGAGAAGAGTGAAAGAAAATTAGGAAGCGCACAGTAGTTTTTGTTTTTGTTGTTGTTGTTGTAAGTGTTGTTGTTTTTGTTGTTATTGTTGTTATTGTTGTTTTTGCTGTTCTTCTTTTCCTTCTTTTATCCTTCCTGTTCTCCTTTTCTTCTTCTAATTTGCTCTGTGTTCTACTTGTTCTTTTACTCTTAGTGTGCCTCTTGTTCTTCTTCTTCTTCTTCCTCCTCTTCATCTTCCTCTTCATCTTCATCTTTTTTTCTTTCTTTTTCTTCTTCCTCTTTCAATCCTTATCATTAAAACTTTCTCCATTCCTATTTCACTCATATCATTTTTACGGATGTCCGGGGGCTTGGAGTTCAGCAGTCCTGGCAGGTTAAAGGAAGAATGGGGAGGGTGCCGGGGGTGGAGGGCTAGAGAAGAGGAATGGCAGGAGAGGAATGCTACGAGGGAGAGGAGGGGAGCATGAGTGGAGGGGGTTGGGAGGGGGAGGAGGGAAAGACTCGGTTCGGTATCACGGTCTCTGAGGACAAGCTTTAACCCCTTGAGTGTGGATTTCCTACCAGAAGACATCACCAAGCTACAGGAATGGAACAAAAAGTGGCTGCTACTATTCAATGAAGAAAAACGTAAAGTCCTGCACCTTGGGAGGGAATATCCAGCATACCAGTACCACATGGGAAACACTCCACTATCCACCACAGAGACAGAGAAAGACCTGGGACTATATGTTACCAGGCTACCAGTGAAGGGATATCCAGCACACCAATACCACATGGGAAACACTTCACTATTCACCACAGAGACAGAGAAAGACCTGGGACTATATATTACCAGGCTACCAGTGAAGGGATATCCAGCACACCAATACCACATGGGAAACACTCCATTATCCACCACGGAGACAGAGAAAGACCTGGGACTATATATTATCAGGCTACCAGTGAAGGGATATCCAGCATACCAATACCACATGGGAAACACTCCACTATCCACCACAGAGACAGAGAAAGACCTGGGACTGTATATTACCAGGCTACCAGTGAAGGGATATCCAGCATACCAACACCACATGGGAAACACTCCACTATCCACAACAGAGACAGAGAAAGACCTGGGACTATATATTACCAGGATACCAGTGAGGGGATATCCAGCACACCAATATCACATGGGAAACACTCCACTATCCACAACAGAGACAGAAAGACCTGGGACTATATATTACCAGGCTACCAGTGAAGGGATATCCAGCATACCAATACCACATGGGAAACACTCTACTATCCACAACAGAGACAGAGAAAGACCTGGGACTATATATTACCAGGCTGCCAGTGAAGGGATATCCAGCATACCAATATCACATGGGAAACATTTCAATATCCACCACAGAGACAGAGAAAGACCTGGAAGTGTATGTTACCAGGATACCAGTGAAGGGATATCCAGCACACCAATATCACATGGGAAACATTTCAATATCCACCACAGAGACAGAGAAAGACCTGGAAGTATATGTTACCAGGATACCAGTGAAGGGATATCCAGCACACCAATACCACATGGGAAACACTCCACTATCCACCACAGAGACAGAGAAAGACCTGGAAGTATATGTTACCAGGATACCAGTAAAGGCGAAATCCGTGTCAATCGCAGCAGACGGGTTAACAAGATGAGTAATGAGAATGAAAATATTTATATATACCAGGAATTCAATATCATGTGAAGAGAGAACAGAGATTAAAACTTTGCATGATATTTTCTCCAACTCTTTACAGTATTATTTATATATTTTTCTCTATCCTTTACTCCGTTCTTTATTCATATATTCTCCAGTATTTCCACTATCCTCTCCTTCTATTTCTATCTTTTGAACTCGCCCATTATAACGTAAAGAGTACTAACAAGGGTATATTTTCTCTTCTTTCCAGTGGTATTTAATAATTCAGAATGGAAGGAAAAGGAGGAGGCGAGATAATTATTATGGAAATCAAATGCCTGACTTATTTTTCTTTCTCATTATGCTTTTTCTCTCTCTTTAAAATCATATTAACTTACTTCCTAATTCTCGCCTTCTTGTCTTATTTGCTCTTCTGTTTATTTTGTTTATTTTCCCTTCTATTTATTTATTCACGCTCAAATTCTTGCCTTGTTATCTTATTTGTTTCATTACTTGTTTATTCATTGCCTCATTAGCATTCAACCGTTGTAACTCGCTTTTCATTTACTTGTTCACGGTTTCATTATTCCGTAAACGCAGGGGAAGGGGCGTGGCGTCAAGAAATGTTATGTTTGTTGTTAATTTACTTTATGGGTGTATTAGTGTTTCACCGTCACCACCACCATCACCACCACCACACGACCATCACCATGATCACCACCATCACCATCATCATCACTACCATCACCATCATCACCACCATCACTACAGCCATCACCATCATCATCACCACCATCACCACCACCACATGACCATCACCATCATCATCACTACCATCACCATCATCACCACCACCATCACTACAGCCATCACCATCATCATCACCACCATCACCATCATCACCACCACCATCACTACAGCCATCACCATCATCATCACCACCATCACTACAGCCATCACCATCATCACCACCACCATCACCATCATCACCACCACCATCACCATCATCACCACCACCATCACTACAGCCATCAATATCATCACCACCACCATCACCATCATCACCACCACCATCACTACAGCCATCACCATCATCATCACCACCATCATCACCATCATCATCACCACCACCATCACTACAACCATCACCATCATAACCACCACCATCACCATCATCACCACCACCATACATCACTACTACTACTACTACATCACCATCATCACCATCATCATCACCACCATCACCATAAAAAAAATTACACACACACACACACACACACACACTACACACACACTACTACATTCACACACTACTACTACTGCTACTACTACTACTACTACTACTCCTACATCACCCAGCCACTATGAATTCGTCTTAACATTAATCATCACTTCACAAAACATCAAGCTCATAAAAAAAGAAAATTACACACACACACACACACACACACACACACACACACACACACACACACACACACACACACACACACACACACACAGCACATTATAATCCCAGACTACACCACCACCACCACCGACCCCACCACACGCTGCTACACCACCATCACCACCACCACCATAAATCACTTCTGCATTCCAAGCACACATTAACAGAGGCAGGAGGGAAGGGAGGGGGAAGGGAGGGGGAAGGGAGGGGAAGGGAGGAGTTTTGGAATGGCGCAGCTGCCCCTTCCCTTTCCCCTGCCAACACAAATAACATCCTTCATTACAGGCTCTGACAGGGAGGGGGCGAGGGAGAGAGTACAGGGGGTAGGGAGAGGAGGAGAAGGGAGAGTGGGGGGAAGGGAGAGTGGGGGAAGGCAAGGAAAACAGGGCAAAGATGAGAAATGGGAATAGGAAAGGGAAGAGGGAACGCGTGTGAGAGGGGGTTTGAGGGGGGAGGTCATGTTTGGGGAGGGAAGGAAGGAGAGAGAGGAGAGACAGGAGGGGGAGAGGAGAGGCGGGAGAAGGAGAGAGAGGAGATAACGTAGAGGGCGAATGATAGAACACGGGAAAGGGAGAAAGAAGGAAAGGGTAAAGATGAAGGAACAGGAGAAGATAAAGAGGAGAGAGGAGATAACGTAGAGGGCGAATGATAGAATACGGGAAAGAGGGAAAGGAAAGAGTAAAGATGGAGGGTAGGGAGAAAATAAAAGGTTAGAAAATGTGGAAAAAGAGAGGAAGCAGGCATAGAAGAAACGGAAGAGGGATGTGGGAGGAGGAGAGAGATATTAAAGTAGAAACCAAATGATAAACCTGTAGACAGAGAGAAGGAAGGAGGGAAGGAGGAAAGAAGGAAGGAAGGCAGACGAGAATTAAGGAGATGGAAAGAGGGAAGAAGGGAAGGGAAATAATGGAGGAAGGGAAGTAAAGGAGAGAGAGAGAGAGAGAGAGAGAGAGAGAGAGAGAGAGAGAGAGAGAGAGTGTGTGTTAGGGTACCGGTAATTTGTGTTGCGTCTTTTATGTGTTCTTTGTTTTGCTGCAAGATGGAATGTGTTGCGAGAGGGGGAGGTATGCCCGGTGTGTGTGTGTGTGTGTGTGTGTGTGTGTGTGTGTGTGTGTGTGTGTGTTACTACATTTTCACATTCAACAGTAGAACACACGCGAACTGCAGCTGTTATCAATACTTTTACAATCGCTTGCTTCTAATTAATTCTCCTTCTTCTCCTCCTCCTCCTTCTCCTCCACCACCAAACAAAGGCCGCAGCAGACACTAAATATACACAGCGGGATGAACGGCGCCTCTTCGAATCCTCCTAAATAACGGGTAAACAACACAAGGGGAGAGAGAGAGAGAGAGAGAGAGAGAGAGAGATACATGCCTTCGTACATACATACAGACAGACAGGCAGATAAACAAATATGATATCCGATCGTCCCATCTCTCTCTCTCTCTCTCTCTCTCTCTCTCGAAGCCACCCCCACACCCACACCCAGAGCTCCACACCATCACCACCACCGCAACCATGGCCACGCAGAAGAGGATCGTGCTACAACTGTGGGGAAACAAACCACACGCAAAACACATGCAGGTTTGACCATAAAATACGGTGCTCAACATGCTACCAATTAGGCCACAAAAATAGACTATGTAACTTCTACAGAGGATAGGTCATTGGCGAAGAAGACGTTGCCGTTGAATATTATAGTAAAGCTAAGGGCAGTCTCTCCATAGAACACATCAATGCCCAGTCTCTTCTATCTAGCTTCGAGGAAATAAAATTACTGTTATATGACCGTGATATTGACATTCTCTGTGTTAGTGAGACTTGGCTTCATCAACAAACACCTGACTCACTAATAATAATACCAGGTTACAATTTATTTCGACACGATAAGGGCCGCGGAGGTGGAGTGTGTCTTTATGCTAAGGATAATCTAAGCTCCAAGATCATTACACCAGATGTTGAACCCTGTACTGGAATCGAAAACATATGAATCACAGTTCAAAGCAGAAAACTACCATCAATCATTGTAGGATGCTTATACAGACATCCCAAAGCCCCCGATACCTCATATGATTATCTAATGGAAGTCTTCAGGCACGTTAACCTAAGAAAGAAACCCATGTATGTATTCGGCGATCTTAACGATAACCTTCTAGTTAACAACAGCAACCTGCAGAAAATAATTGAAGCTTGCGGTTTATTCCAAGTAATAAGTAAACCAACACGTGTCACCCCCCAGTCTGCCACACTACTTGATGTCCTAATCACAAACAAAAAAGAAAGTATTGTTGCCTCTGATTGCCTTCCCAGTACTATCGCAGATCACATGATTATCTCAAAAATCGACATCAGCAAACCCAAACGAACAAAAATAAAGAAAACTTTCAGAAGCATGGCTACATACAATAAAGATAACTTTTGTGAAGCATTGCTAAACAGCTCAGACTGCTTAAATATTATCACGTTAACTGATGACATTGACGAACAGGTGAATATACTCAACACAATATTCAATTCTTGCCTAGACCAAGTTGCCCCAATGACGACTAAATATATAAATAGACCACCTGCTCCTTGGATTGACAAAGAAGTAAGAGATAACATGAAGTACAGGGATAGCTTACAAGGCCAGCTAAAATTAGATCGACATAACACACAACTTTACAACAAATATAAAAAAGATAAGAAACGAGTTAAGGATAAGCTTCACAAGGCAAAAAAGACATACTATCATAATAAATTCCGCCAAAGTAAAGGTAACTCGTCACAAATGTGGAGCAATATTAGAGGTATAGTGCCTAACAATAAACCAAATAACAACATCATCACTAACGAACATATTAATGACAAGGCGGAGGATTTTAACAACTACTTTGCTAACGTAGGAAGAAAAACTTTTGAGAGGTGCAAAAATGACTTTACTAACAATAATACTAACTCAGACAACGTACGAGTAACTCATGGCACTATTGATAACTTAGACACAAATAACTTCCTCAGACCTAAACCAGTTGATGTTGAGACTGTAATTCTAACAATATCCAAACTAAAGGAGACCAAAGCTGTAGGTAGCGATGGCATTTCTTTAAATTTCATAAAAGACAGCCTTTTTGTTACAGCCTTCTACCTAACATGCATATTCAACACCTCAATAGTTACAGGTAAATTTCCCACCCCATGGAAACATGCCATTGTTGCCCCGATTTTTAAAGGAGGGGATAGCAATATCAACTCCAATTACAGACCTATATCTCTCCTCCCTGTAATATCAAAGGTCTTAGAAAAAATTGTAGCTAAGCAACTTTCTGACCACCTAGAAGGGAATGCTTTACTTTCTAACTCTCAACACGGATTCAGGCCGAAGTTATCTACTGAAACTGCTCTCACAGTAATATCCAATAATGTATATAGTAACCTAGATAACAAGAGAATTACTCTGATAACTTTATGTGACTTATCGAAGGCATTCGACAGTGTTAACCAAGACATTTTACTGCAGCGATGCCTTAAACTACGTAATGACCCTTTCTGGATCCAAGACTACCTATCCAACAGAACTCAATCAGTCCGGCTAAACAATCACATATCACCCAAATCCTTAATAACACATGGAGTCCCACAAGGCTCTATCCTTGGCCCTATTCTTTTTACTATTTTTGTTAATGATATCTCAGATCACATCAGCGACTGTATACTGGTTCAGTACGCAGATGACACACAGTTTATCCACAGTGACAACATTAATAACATAGACCAGCTGATAACCAGAGCAAAAGTAACACTGTCGAATGCCAAGACTTACTTCCTAAAAAGTGGCCTTATGTTGAATTCTAACAAAACCCAATTTATATTTATCGGCACACGGCAACTGTTATCGAGCTTACCAGATGATATGACCATCAACTTTGACGGAAGTGATATACCAATAAGCAAACATGTTAAAATATTAGGTGTTTACTTTGACAAGTACATGACGTTCGACACACACATACATCAACTCAACAAAAAAGTAATAGGGGTTATAATGTTCATAAACAGAATTAAGGACATATATGATAAGGACACCAGAGTGATTGTTATCAAGACACTAGTGTTAAGTCTAATCAATTACGGAATAAAAATATGGGGCAACACCAATGAGACCCTCATGCAGCGAGTGCAAAAACTGCAAAACTTCGCTGCCAAAGTTGCTGCTGGGGGCTACAAAAGACGCGACCGTGCTACTCCTGTGTTACAGGAACTAAAGTGGATAAAGATGAAAGAAAAAGTGAAATTCGATCAGTGCATAATGGTGTATAAAGTGACCCATAAATATTATCCTGAGTGGCTACTAAACTTACCATATGTAACACAAATTAACGAACTTGTAACGAGACAAAACGGAGACCTATTTATCCCTAGAGTGAGAACAGACATATTTGTCACTATTAGTAAGTGGACCAAGAGCATGGAACAAGCTCCCCCCTAATATAAAAGAACTCCCGTCACTCACGAGCTTCAAGAAAGCCCTAACTATTCACGCTCTTCAAGGAGGCTTTTGCTAAAGAACACTCATCTCGTACATATGTATTATATCTAGTAAGTTCCTATATATGATATCCCATGTAAATATTTAGTAATTAAGATAAAAGATTAGTTAAAGAAAAGTCTTACATAGGATATCTATATTACATGTAAAGCATTTAGTAATTAAGAGAAAAGCCATTGTACATTGTACTTTAATGGAATAAAGCATTCTGATTCTGATTCTGATTCTGATTCTCTCTCTCTCTCTCTCTCTCTCTCTCTCTCTCTCTCTCTCTCTCTCTCTCTCTCTCTCTCTCTCTCTCTCTCTCTGAACACACACACACACACACAAACACACGAGACACCCACCAGGAATTTTTTGCCCTTCAATTGAATGTGATAATAAAGATATACAATAAAATGAAGCCAAAAAATCGCGAGCGAACAAGAACACATCAGCTTTACGGGGACTCAAATGTCAAAGTTACCCATTGATAGAGGTCAAGGGGTGGGGGGGGAGAGAGAGAGAGAGAGAGAGAGAGAGAGAGAGAGAGAGAGAGAGAGAGAGAGAGAGAGAGAGAGAGAGAGAGAGAGAGAGAGAGAGAGAGAGAGAGAGAGAGAGAGAGAGAGAGAGAGAGAGAGAGAGAGAGAGAGAGAGAGCGCCGTCCGTCCAACAACAGCATCAAGTAGGGTTCCAGGAAATATGCCACAAAAATACCAAGAGGGACGAGGCGAGTCTGTCATTTTGATTACCTGTGTGTTGTGACCTGGCCGACACGGGGCGAGGAGGAACACAAAGGAACACAAAGAAAGAACAAACAGCAGCAGCCCTGATGATCCTTACGAGGCTGTTTGTGACAAGATACACTAACTATCTAATCAAAGGTGGAAGATGAAGGATAGCAAAGGCGAAGGAGGAGGAGGAGGAGGAGAGAATAAGGCAAGGAAAAGGAAGAAGAGGGGAGATGAGGGGGATGATAGAAAGTGGAGGGTAAGAGGAGGAAGGAAAAAAAAGGATATAAATATGAGGAAAGAAAATTATAAGGAAGAAGAGGAAGAGTGGGAAGGAAAGGGGAGAGGAGGAGGAGGAGAAAGAATGATGAGGAGGGAAAGGAGAAGAGGAGGTGGATAAAATAGACAATGATGATGATGAGGAGGAGGAGGAAGAAGAGAAGCAAAGAGGGGAAAGAAGATAAAGGAAGAAGAGGAGGAGGAGGAGGAGGCAGGAAAGATATAAGAAGAAAGGAGGAAAAAGGAGGAATACAGACATGGATTAAGAAATATACTGACGAAAGGAGGGCATGAGGAAGAAGAAGAGGAGGAAAGAAGAGGAAAATGCGAAAGAAAAGGGAGAGAAGAAAACACGATAGAGGACAAGAAATCGTGAAGACCCCCAGGCGAAGACGAAGAAAAAGAGGAAGAAAGAACATTACAGGAGGGGGATTGGAGCGAGGAACACGCAAAGAAACACAAAGGAAGAACAAACAACAGCAGACCTGATGATCCTTACGAGGCTGTTTGTGACAAGCTACACTAACTATCTAATCAAAGGTGGAAGATGAAGGACAGCAAAGGCGAAGGGAGGAGGAGGAGGAGGAGGAAGAGGAGGAGTAAACAGAACCAAAGAAGGATGAAATACGTGACCAAGAGAAAGATGATAAAGGAGGAATAAGGAGAGAAAGAATTAGACACAGAAGAAGAAAAACACTTATAATGAAGAAGAAAAAGAAGAAAGGTCACCGGAGGAAAGAAATCGAGGCAAGGAGGAAGAAAACAAGGAAGAAAAGGCAAAGAAGAAGGAAAAAATAATTAGATGGAAGAGAATAGAAAAGAAGAAGAGGAATAGAGGTAAGAAGGAAGACAACGAGGAAGAGGAGGCACAACGGAAGAAAAAAAACAACCAGAACGAGAAGGAAAGAAGAAAAGAAGAATAAAAGGCACCAAAAGAGAGGAATAGAAGAAGCAAAGAGGAAGAAAGCGAGGAATAAAAAAGCATAAAAAAACAGTAATTATGTTGAAGAGGAAGAAAAAGAAGAGGAAAAAGATAACGTAGAGAGGAATAAGGTCGAGGAGGAATAAAGCAAGGAAGAAAATGACACAAAATAAAATAAAATACAAAAGAGGAAGAAAAAGAGGAGGAAAAAGATAACGTAGAGAGGAATAAAGCAGAGAAGGAAAAGACACGAAAAAAAAAGAAAATAAGGAAGAGGAAGAAAAAGAAGAAGAGGAAAAAGATAACGTAGAGAGGAATAGAGGCAAGAAGGAATAAAGCAGGGAAGGAAAACACAAAAAAAGAAAAAAGAAAATACGTTAGAGGAAGAAAAAGGATAACAATAAAAGTGACCGCAGAAGGGGAGGAATAGAGGCAAGAAATTATAAAGAAAGGAAGAAAAGGCAAAGAAGAAAAAACACAATTATAACGAAGAGGAAGAAAGAAAGAAAAAAAAAACGAGGCTCCACAAAGGAAAGAAAAAAGGGCGAGGAGGAATAGAGAGGAAGAGAAGAAAAAATAACAATAGTAAAGAAGAAAAAGAGGAGGAAAAAAAAAGGAAGCCATTGAACAGCGTCACTGCTCTAATTATTGTTGTTGTTGTTGTTGTTGTTGTTGTTGTTGTTGTTGTTGTTGTTGTTGTTGTTGTTGTTGTTGTTGTTGTTGCTGTTGTTGTTGTTGTTGTTGTTGTGGAGTGTGTTATTATTAGCATCTGCATTATTATTATTATTATTATTTTTTTTTTTTTTTTATTATTATTGTCAATACTTTTCTAATTTTTTTTAATTTTCTCATCATCAATGTCTTATTTTTTTCTTCTATATTCTACTTTCTTTTCTTGTTTGCATTTCTCTTCCTGTTTTTGTGCTTGTTATCTTGTTTTAAATTCTATTCTTTTCCTTCTTTTTTTATTTCTTTTTCTTCTATTTCATATGTTTAACTTCTTGTTCTTCTTGGTCATTTTTGTTCTTCATCTTTTCCTCTTGCTTTCCTTGTTCTATGTATTCTCCCTTTCTTGTATACTACACTTCCTTTTCTATTTATTTTTCTTTTTATCTTTTCTCCACTTTTTTCATACTCTTTTTCTACATCTATTTTTTCCTTTATAAAATGCTGCCGCCGCTTCCGTTTTACAAGAGCCATAATAACAGCTTCCCTTCCCCCGACTGCTCTAAGCATTTTGTCTATTTTTATCCTGAAAATATCAACAATAAAAAAACATGCAAAAGAAAGTGAACAGAAATAAAAAGAAAGAAGAAGTAGACGGATGACGAGAGAGAGAGAGAGAGAGTAATTGGACACTCAGCCC